>NC_048301.1:124741901-124820948 GCF_013100865.1 Trachemys scripta elegans
GGACTCGATGACCTTTCAAGGTCCCTTCCAGTTCTAGGAGATGGGATGGGAATATTCTGTCAGTCATAGCAAGTGACTGTGGACTGCAGCAGACCAGGTGTCTCTGTACATACAGGACCTGATCCAGAGTCAATGCGAATCTTTCCATTGACTTCACTTGTCTTTGGATCGGGTCCTGGGGACAGAGCAGTTCGGGGAAAAGGAGCCCTGCATAATGAAGTGAAAATGTGCATAATCTGCCTCTTCCTAGCGCTTAACTCTGCTGTCCCCCCGCGCTGGGGGAAGCCGGGAGGGCGGGGCGAACCCCCCGGGCGGGGGTTTTCATGGGGGCCCCCCCCCCCCCCCCCCACAAAGGGCTAATTTTTTTTAAAAAAAAAAAGTTCTTTTATTAATGAACGAGAAATTGTTTTTGTGATTGTTCAGCACCCAGAGCGCTTTGTCTGTCAACGTGCATGATCACTGCAGGGCAAAAACGTCAGGGTTAGAACAGGGTCTGGGGAGCCCAGGACTCCTGGGTCCTATTCTCAGCTCTGCCACTGACTCAGTGTCACCTTCATTAAGTCCCTCTCCATGCCTCAATTTCCACTCCTGCAAAAAGAGGCTAATTCACAGGACCATTGGAGGACCTAAGTGATGGCTTGTTGTAAAAGCCTTCGAGGTCCCCAGATGAAGTGCCTTGGTAGCGGTCTCTGTGCAGCCCTTGGATTTCCCTTGAGATCCAGCTGCGCAGTGGGGACAGGGCTAGGATTTGACGGTGGGGAGCACATTGGAAAATAAATCCAACCTCCACGTAATCCCCGGCTGTGCGTAAGAAAGTGACAGATTAGCTCAATCGGCTTTAACTTGTCTTGACCTGTTCAGAGTCCAAGGCAGGGGCTGTGGGGAAAGGAGCCCGAGCCGTGAATTCCAAAGGAAAAATTTCTAGAGACCAGCGCTCCTATTCCAAGTCTCTGTTCTTTCTGGTTGCCCAGAGCATTTCCTGGGGTGGGGGTTCCTGTTGTCGAAGGAGTCTGGCTTGGGGCCGAGGGGGCTGTGTGGGCACGTCTGGCCCTTCTTGCTAGCTATTGCTTTTCTTTTAAAGTGAGATTTCTGCCTTTCTCCACTCGTTAAGTGCAGAGCCCTCTGGTTGGTCTGTTCTCCATGGAATAACAGCCCCATGCACGAGACAAGCTGTTAATGCTGCCCATCGTTTCGTCCCCTGTTTATGTGAAGGGGTAAATAACACTTTCTCCATAACAGTCATGATTTTATAGATCCCTATCATATCCTCCAGAGTCATCTGTTTTCTAAGATGAACTATCTATCTCTTTAATCTCTCCTCATAGGGAAGCTGTTCCATAACCCAGTCATTTTTCTTGCTCATCTCTGTACCTTTTCCAATTCTTGGAGACCTTTTTTTGAGAAGGGGTGACCAGAACTGTATGCAGTATTCAAGGTGTGGGCATACTATGGATTTATATAGTGTCAATATGATATTTTCTGTTATCTGTCCCTTTCCTAATGGTTCCTAATGTTCTCTTAGGTTTTTTGACTGCTGCTGCACATCGAGCAAATGTGTTCAGACAACTATTCACGATGACTCCAAGATCTTTCTTGAGTAGGAACAGCTAATTTAGAACCCATCATTTTGTATGTATAGTTGGGATTATTTTTTCCAATGTGCATTACTGTGTACTTGTCAACATTGAATTTCATCTGCCATTTCATTGTCCAGTCACCCACTTTTGTGAGATCCCTTTAACTATTCAGTCAGCTTTGGATTTAACTATCACAAGTAATTTGGTATCATCTGTAAATGTTGTCACCTTATTGTTTACCCCCTTTTCCAGATTATTTATGAATATGTTGAACAACATGGGCCCCCATGCAGATCCTTGGGGCACCACCCTATTTACCTCTTTCCATTCTGAAAACTGACAATTTATTCCTATCTGTCGTTTCCTATCTTTTATCTCCTATCAGTTACTCGTCTATGACTGCTTCCCTCTTATCCCATGACTGCTTACTCTGGTTAAGAACCTTTGGTGTGGGACCTTGTCAAAGACATTCTGAAAGTTCAACTTCACTATATCCACTGGATCACCCTTGTCCACGTGTTTGTTGACCCCCTAAAATAATTCTAATAGATTGGTGAGGCATGATTTTCCTTGTGTTGACTCTTCCCTTAAAATTGTGTTCATAGATTCATAGATTATAGGACTGGAAGGGACCTCGAGAGGTCATCGAGTCCAGTCCCCTGCCCGCATGGCAGGACCAAATACTGTCTAGACCATCCCTGATAGACATTTATCTAACCTACTCTTAAATATCTCCAGAGACGGAGATTCCACAACCTCCCTAGGCAATTTGTTCCAGTGTTTAACCACCCTGACAGTTAGGAATTTTTTCCTAATGTCCAACCTAGACCTCCCTTGCTGCAGTTTAAACCCATTGTTTCTGGTTCTATCCTTAGAGGCTAAGGTGAACAAGTTCTCTCCCTCCTCCTTAGTGTCTGAGAATTCTGTTCTTGACTGTAGTGTCAACCACTTTGCCTGGTACTGAAGTTACGCTTACTGGCCTGTAATTGCCAGGATCACCTCTGGAGCCTTTTTAAAAAATTGACGTTACATGAGCTCTCCTTCAATCATCTGGTACAGAGGCTGATTTAAGCGACAGGTTACACATCACAGTTAATAGTTCTGCAGTTTCATATCTAAGTTTCTTCTGAAGTCTTGGGCGACTTATTACTGTTTAATTTATCAATTTATCAATTTGTTCCCAAACCACCTCTTTTGGCACCTCAGTCAGGGACAGTTCCTCCGATTTGTCATCTAAAAAGAATGGCTTAGGTATGAAAATCTCCCTCTCATTCTCTGCAGTGAAGATCAATGCAAAACGTTCATTTAGTTTCTCCGCAGTGGCCTGGTCTTCCTTGAATGCTCCTTTAGTACCTTCAATATGCAGTGGCCTCAATGATTGTTTGGCAGGCTTCCTGCTTCTGATATTCCCTTGTGTCCTCATTTCAAGCACCTCTCCACCCTGAGACCTGCTCACCCTTGCGTGGTAGCAGCTGTACAAATGTTTCTCAGTGCAACAAAGACAGCTCTGGAGAAGGTCTGTGGGGACCCAAGAAGCTAAGGGGTGTGTGGGGGTCAGAGAGGGAGAGCAAGAGAGTGAATGACCGTGGGTGACCCACAACAGTGAGTGTTTGCCAAAGGTGATGCAAGACCCACAGTGTGTACCTGGGCACGAGTAATGGTAGGAGACAGCTGCATCATGGATGATGATATTCTTGGCTCCAGCTGGCTCACAGAATCTGAAAACTGGCAGGTTCCCCATTTCTGAATCTTCCGGTTACACCCTGGAAATCTGGGGGCCAGATCGTCTGGCATGAATTGGCATTGCTCCATTGAAATCGGTGGAGCTCTGATGATTGACACCAGCTGTGGAGCTGGCCCATGGATTGCTGGCTTGCTAATTTCCCAGCTCCTTTTGTGATTCCGTAACAGGGCAAAGGGCCAGTTTCCCTTCTGCAGGCGCAGCTGAGTGCAATTCACATTGCTTTCTGGGGGGTTTATACCTATATTGGGCGGTGCTCAGGGTTTTGCTCTGATATGTGGGTTTGGTGCCTGATTCTCTCCCCCCTTGGCTAGCTTCTACCTCCAATTTCCATGGCTCTGTCTCAGGAAGCCGTGCTTAAGCCTTGTCTGTGCTGGCGATTTGCCCCACTTACTGCCACTGGTGGCCAAACCACCCAAATGTCTAGCGCTGGCAGGGTGAACCGGGGTTTGCAGCTTACGCTGGGTTCGAGCAGGGTGAAGCCCCACTGTTGCAGACTGCTCCGTACAGCGGTTTTGTGAGGCTGCCCCAAAGGTTCTGCAATGGTGTAAGGTGTGAATCGCTGAAATCCTCAGTGAAGGCAATGCCAGCAATACAATGGTGATAGCTTTTCTATCTACATTAGAGCATTCCACTGATGACCATGCTCCTCCCTCAGAGGGAGATAGACTTGGTCCACACACACAAACTTGTTCTGGTCAGTGTTTCTCAGGCCATTAATTGAAGTAGACAGACAGGAACTTCTCACTGATCAACTCCTCAAATAGGAGTCCTGTGCTTTGCCACATCGTCCTATGGGGCCTCATCGTGCTAGGCTCTGTACGTACTCAGAGTACGAGAGTGTCCCAATCCCAAAGAGCGTACAATCTACATAGACGTGACGGACAAAGGAAGGAATGTTCTCCCTGTTTTAAATGCATTGTTGCCAACTCTTGCAATTGTTGCATGTTTTGTGATATTTGGGGTTTTTCTTCGAGCCCCAGCTCCTGGAGTCAGGTGTTTAGGTGAGAAGCTCAGCTCTCGTTTTATAACAAAGTAAGCGTCTAGCCCTCATGCTAGCGGGAAGAGAATGGTGTGGAGAACAGTTTGGAAATGCAACACAAGTGCACTCAGAAGGCAAATAAAAAGACCCTCCCCCCAAAATCTATAATTTAAAATCTCGTGAGTTTTAAACCAATCTCATAATTTTTGAGGCCTGGCTGACTTCTGAATGCTTGAGGTTGTCAGTGCTGTAGGTGGAGGACTGGAGTACGGAGGGACTAAGTGATAGATCCAGGGTCACACAGGGAGTCTGTGGCACAGAATGGATTGAACCTAAATCTCCTGACTCCCAGTTGGTATCCAAAGCACAAGGCTAATCTTCCTATCTATAGGTAGGGTGTAGTTTATAATCTGGCTTCCCACTAGCTGTTTTTGTGCAGAGGATACTCTGCACTGGCTATATTAGTGTAAATTAAGATGGTGTGCAGTGGTGGGTTCCCCCCCCCCCAAATCTGCAGCTGTAGTGACCTTTATTTGGGTCTAATTGGAATTCCAGCTCTGACTGCCGTCTGCTCCTCATCTCGCCAGGGAGATCAGGCTTTCAAGAGCTGTGCGCAGACGCTGGGACCTCTGGGCTCCAGCACTCAGTTGCAATCTGAGTGATGAATTCCTGGAGGGGGCGGAAAGAATTTATTTTGCTGTGGTTTGATGGGGCTGTAACTTTTTTTTTTTTTTTTTTTAATCAGATGTCAGTGCTGGCATTCTTCATCTCACCCTCGTCCTAACGAAGTCCCTTGCTCCCTCGTAGCTGCAATCTATTATCAGCATGACCTTGGCCACGTCCGCTGTAGCATGGGGGCTCGGTTAGGGTGATCAGTCATCTCTATCCAGGGGCGTGGCGGGGATTCTTGCGCTCCCAGCTGTTCTCCTTTGAGGGCAGTTTTCTGTCTGAGGCTTGTGTCAGGAATGCAGGTAGAGTCTTCTCTTGTTCACTTCCAAGTAGGGTGACCATATTTCCCAAAGGGAAAATGGGACCCTGCGCGGGGCTCGCCCAAGGTCTCTTCCCAGTATGGGCGGCAGGCAGGGTTTGGGCCAGCAGCAATGCACATACTACATAGGGTGACCATATTTCCCGAAGATTGGGGCTGGTGTCGCTGCTCATCCAAGCCCTGCCTCCCCTCATCCCCCCCCCCCCCCCCCCCGGGGACCCCCCTTTTCCCCCCCCCCCCCCACGTTCCTCTGCACCCCCATCTCCATGCCAGGCCATGTTGCAAGGAGGGCCGCCTATGTCCAGGGGAAAGGGATTCAGAGCCATTGGCAGAGGGGGAAGCAGTATGAATGGGAGTTTTTTGGCAGCCAGCCCCACACAGTGGCTGTCGGCGCCCCGGTTGCTTTTCCAATTCTGCCTTTAAAAGCAGATCTCTTCTCCCGTTGAGGGGGTGCTGTGTCCAGCAGCCCGTTCACGGCCTCGGAGGGAAGCTACCACGGCGACGTACGTGACACTGGGATGCTGAATTTGGCTGGCTCAGCCTTCTGGATCAGTCGGTGATGTTCTGCATGAGCCGCTCTTTCCTTTTGGGGTGACTTTGAATTTCACTGGCATAATGATGAATATTTGTTTTCCTGTATCCCTTGGAGACCACAGCTGAGATCAGGGCCTCTTTGCACCAAGCACTGTAGATAGTTCCCGCCCCAACTAGGCATGTTGTCAAAGGGAGTATTATCAGCCCTCTCTCTCAGAGGGGGAACTGAGGCCCAGAGAGATGAAGTGACTGGCCCAAAATCACACAGGCACTAAACTCAAATCTCCTGAGTTCCCAGCCCAGTGCCTTAACCCCGGCCCATCTTTCTGCAAACCTGTGATCCTGACAGACTCGGGCCATCTGTATTTTATTACTTGGGTTACACTCTGGGTGGCGCTCTGACGCTGGGAGAGGGGCTCGCTGCACCACAAGCCACGCTTGACAGCGATTGCGCTGGGCAGTCACTCGGAAGGCAGTGCTCCCCCCATCCCGGGTGGCAGGCTGGCATGGTGGAAGGGGAGGGGGGAAGGTGTGCGGTGCCTTGACCCGCTCGTTAGCCGGAACAGGCTGTAAGCATCAGTGGCATTGAGGTGGGGCTGTCCAGACTTATTCCTCCTGACAGCCCATCCTGTTTGATTAATCAGCAGCTGGCTCACCGGCTGCAAGAAATCTCTGGCTTCCTCACCAGGGTGAGCTACCTCTGTTCAGCACCGGCTCACGAGGGGACACCAGCCTGGGCTTTGGGTGGGCAGCCTGGCATTCATTCCTTCCCTTCTCCTCCGTCCCAGAAGGACATTGTGCACTGGGTCTGGGGGACTCCCTGCTGTGCTGCTGATAAGGCTGACTTAGGCAAACAGCCTGGCATGTAAAATGTTCTCTGCCCCCCCGCCCCCAACCGGATGGCACAACCCATGTGTTGTCTGTTAATGGCTTGCTGGGAATTGGCCACTGGAGGAGGGAGGTGATCGGGTTGCCCAGCTGCTTGGTGAGTAGTGTGGTCCAATGGTTGGAACGGGGGACTGGGAGGCAGGACTCCTGGGTTCTGTTCCTGCCATGTGGCCCTGAGAAAAGTGCAGGGATGTGGGCATGACGAGGCTTACTCTGTGTTTTGAATGGCTCGCTCCTCCGATGGCAGGTGCCAAGTGCCAGGGCTGTTCTCCGGTGTCTGGCGGAGTTGATGTGAGATGTGGAATTAGCTTTTGCTGCAGCTCATTTTTGGCTCTCTTACGCCCACGATCTTGTTGTTGTGAGTGTGTGTCTACCCCCCCCCCACCCGCCCCGCCCACGCTCACCATTTTGCGTGTTTGGTTTGGTTTTAATTTGGCTTTGGAAGAGGAATAAAAAACAAAACCTACGTAACTAGTGAAACTATTCCTGAGCAGTTTTAGCCCTTCTCTTAGCTGACACAATGTGATGTACTATCTAAAGGCTTGTCTACCCACACAAGTTGTAATGGTATAATCAAAGCGGTACAATTTCCCCCCCCACCCACTGCACCCCCCAGGTGAACACAATTACAGCTATATAAAAGTGCTTATTTCAAGATAGTTTGTCCCTCCTCCAATATGGGAATAAACTATCCTGGTTTAAGGGACCTTTCTGCTACATCAGTTCTCGGAGGCTATACGGCTGCAATCCTATCAGTAAAAAATCATACCCTTAACCAAAATAGTTCTACTGCTAAAACATCTCTGTTTAGATCAGGCCTTAGTAAGTGTGTGTGTGTGTGTGTGTATAGCCACAGCTGTCTCTGTGCCTTGCTCCAGCAAACACAACAGCCTGCTAGCAAACATACCCCTTTAGCACCATGTGTGAAGCCCTGTTGGGGCACTGAAATTGCCCTGCCGGTTGCATGTATTTAGCCATGGTAAATTACAGTGGCATAGAGCAGAGCATTTACCCATAGCCAGGTCAGTGGGCAGGCATTAACATTTTCCTTTTCAAATGACCCCTGCTGGATTAAATCCCAAATCCAGGATCCGGATGGGACTTGTATTTAACATTGACAATTTTTTTTGTTTTTTTTTACGGGTGCTATCCAAGCCCCTACAGTGCCCGGACTTGGGGTGTTAATAGAAATGTATCGTATTGAATTTCTCAGCCTTCCTAGTTTCATTCCATCGCTTGTGTTTGTAGGCTTGTTTGTTTCAATCACGTGTGTCACAACCCAATAGCATGGGTCATGTTTGGAGATGCTATAATATTTTTTAAGCCCCTGAATGAAATTTGCTGGTGGTGCCTGACCGTGAATTAGGCAGCTATGGTCACATGATTGCAGTACCTACCCACCCCACCGAACTGGATTTACCTATATCTCTAGTGTGGGTCAGGAAGGGGGGTGGGAGCTAGACAGTCACATGCTCCTTTTATCCCAAAGTACTCTGTAAACTACATCTGTGCAGCACTGTTCAAATGCAGCCACTTCTGGAGTGGAGGGCAGCAGCCAGAGGACAGGACAGAATAAGAGAGCAAAGGTGGAAGAAATATCCCACACATATGCCAATTAGAGAGACTAAACTGCATATGCATATCAACTCCTTGTGTTCCCCGAGGCCATCCTTGGGGACTGGGGAGGGAGCCTGCAGAAGATTCCCACGTAGGTAGGTATCTCTTCTCGGGAAGGACCAGAGGGAGGTGGAGATGGGCGAGGGAGGGAGCGGCCCTAAGAATGGCTGGGTACAGACCAACTTCTGAGCACCTTGCCCCCACATCCCTGACGTGGCTTCCATCTGCTCTGCCTTTGAGACTCCCCTGCTGCCCGTTAACTCCCCCTCCACCCCGCTGTGTGGCTTGGACCTGTGATTCCCATGGTACCTTAGCGCAGACTGTTGAGTGAAAGAGCAGGCTAACAATTAACAAGCCCTGCTCTCTTTCCCCCCTCCCCCACTCACAGGCAGAGGAGAGCAGGGGAGCGGCAGGACTCCTTGGCTGCATTGTTCTTAGGGTTTGGGTTCCCCCACCACCCCAGAAAGTGTCTTCCAGGAGCTGGGGGGCTTTTTTGAGATGCTGTAGCAATCCCTGCCAGATTCTGGAAGCGCAGAGTTGCCGGGGAGACCGTATGGGTGGCAGAGAAAGGTACCCCACTGGCCTGTCAGCTCTGGAGAAGAGGCCTGCTGGGTCTTTTCTTAGGGCCCAGGTGGAATAACCTAGTTTCTCGTGGCTGTTTGGCAATACCTGCCCTGTACCGTCTGGCATCGCTGACAAGTCGTTGCAAAAGAGAAGCCCAGGGCAGGACTGGAAGAGCAGGGGGGCCAGCAGGTTAGAACTGAGGTGCGTTGATAGAGACAGCTGTGTGGGCGGAGCTTACACAGCACTTACCTCCCTTGTACCTGGCTTTGGTGGTCCGTGTCCCTCACTTGCTGCACCCTCAGACTCACCCGGTGTCTTTGAAAGTGGGACACGGGCCCGTGTCCGGATTATTTGAAAGCCCCACCCCGGTATGCTGAGATAAATGACCAGGACTTGAGAGCACGGTTCCAAACGGGAATCCAGAGAGGGCACAGCCTACGATCCAGTGGGACTGTCTCTCTCACACCATCCAGAGGCTAGGAGTGACCCTGCTGTACAGGGATCTGTCCCTTCGTTAGCGCTGTAGCCTGGTCTTTTCCTTGCAAACCCAATTTTAAATGTAAATGGTCAGAAAAGCCTGACCCAGTGGCCTGGATTAATTCAGGAGTGGGAGGAAAGTGTCAGTGAGCAGCTCCGGCATGTAATCAGCGTGGGTTAATTAAGGCAGGTTTTCTGGTTCACTCTTTCTGTTGAACAGCCGCATACATGCTGAACTCAGCACAGATCCCAAAGCGCTTCCTCCGCTGAGTGCTGCAGGACGGCTGCCCGTCAAAGCTTTGCTCTCACCCCATCTCCTTTAGGAAACCAACCTACTGCTGCAAATGGCTTTGTTCACTCTGCGCATGATTGCAGCAATGGGTCAGATTCTTGGTGCGAATGGCTGTTCTGCACTCACACTCGCCCCAGGGGACCGGGTCAGGGCAGGCTACTCTGCGCCATTTTGAATTGTAATAAGTGGCTATCGTAGTTATTCAAATCCAAGAGCGGGGACCTAACAAGCAGACATGCTGCTGACTAATCCAAGCCCATTATCCAAAGGGAAATGGTGACCATGCTAATGCTTTAACCTTCCAGCGGAGGGTCTCAGAGCATATTGCAAACATTAGTTAATCTTCACATCACACTGGTGATGGAAGCAAAGATGATATCATTTTATTAGTAGAGAAACTGAGGCAGAGAGGAGCAGTCACTTGCCCAAGATCAGACAGTGGATCGGTGATAAAGCAGAGAACAGAACTCTGGAGTGCTGGCTCCCAGCCCCCTTGCTCCAACCACTAAGTGATGCTTCCTTCCTGAATGTCTATAGAAAAAGCTCTTTATCCACAGCCAATCTTTCAAAATATATGAAAAGTGCCTTTGAATGTGAATCCAGGGGGTGGCTTATTGTGCAACACAAGGTCATTCACTCTTTAAAACTGAACGCTTCATAGCAGAGAAGACAAATGGCGTTTTCTGGCATCTATGACCCTTTCACTCCCTGCAGTAGGTCGGTCCTCTGCTCCTGGTGCAGTTACGATAAAGGGCTGATTCTAGGAGATGTAGCTACTCTTTAATCGCCAGTGATTCTTCTTCTTCTGAGTGTCCCTGAGCAGAGAGATAAAAACCTCTGGCTTTGAGGGCCCTGCTTCTGTAGAAACAGGCCCGTGCTAGCCCTCCAGCCCTGCTGTTATCAGTATTTGTGACGAATTGGAGCCACTAGGAATGTTACTTATGCGGTTAAAGTTCAGTTGTTACCTGTGCGTTCCCTGGCTCTCTGCTCCTCTGGGCTTAGGTCCGAGGCTTTGGAATCGGTGCATACTCAGGGCCACGTTTCCACCCTGTGTGTTGTGCATGTGGGGTCCTGAGCTGTGCTGTTAGTGTCGCCTTCCCATTCAATTTAGAGCATCCCTACCCCAGAGAGACGGACGCTTCTGCCCGTGGCCGCTAGACCTCAGCCAGACTGAGCGCTGGAGTAGCTGGTGCTGGTCTGCTTTAGGAATTGCCACTGTCAATTTCTCCGGCTCCCTCTCGGTGGCTCCAGGATGCTTGGCTGTTGGTCAGTCCCAGCATGAACCAGGGGTGTGATGGCCCCCATTGGGTGATTGGGATGCACACTAACATCCTGGTTTGTTCTTTTTTGGCTGGGACAACAAAATGGGATTTTTCTAGAGCAGACCAGGGCGTTGAGCTGATTGATTGGGAGGTGACTGATTGATGCCTCCGGTTAGAATCAGATGTGGTGTGGCCAGGGGCTGGGCTAAGCTTCCCCTATAAACTCTGCCGATGCACTCAGTCCTGCCCTGCAGCCCCCTGCTATTCCAGTCCCGGGCCTCTCGCAGCAACCAGCTGCAATCAGAACAGCTCCTGTGGTCTGGTGCTATGAACCAACTCCCCCTGGGAGTTGAGATCACCAAGTACCTTCCAAGCCAGGTGCAAATCCTCTGCCCTATGCACTGGGCTGCAGGATCCAGGATTGCTCAGGAGGTTTCCCAATAGGTTGCAAAAGGGCAGGTGAGCAATTTATGGGAGTAACACCCTCCCTCTCCCACCATGCATGCTAGGCACCCCTCGCTGTGTGCACGGAGCATCTGGGTGACACTGCGAGGAAGTGCTTCATTCCTGAGCAGTCGGCTTAGCCTGATTCTCTAATTGTCTAATCGCTCCGCAGCGAGCGGCCAGGCTGCCTGCGGGGAGTGCAGAGGGCGGCGGCGGGGGCTGCGGGCAGATTATCGGCTGATGGACCCGAACCGACAGCTCAGCGGAACAAATAAGATCTAGGGTCAAAAAAAGACCTCCTGCATGGCTCGCTTTGTCCACGGCCAGTGGCCGCCCAGCTGAGCCTTGCACTGAAGGGTGCTGGGCTGACACCCTGGGAAGCTGGTGCCTTCTGATTATCTATAGGGAACAGACAGAGCCTAGACAAGTGTCCTCCATGCTGCCTAGCAATGTGCCCCCATCCTGACCTGGGTGGGAAGGGGCACTTCTGCCTCTTGACTGGTTCAGCCTTTGGCCTCTCTGCGGGCTTTGCAGACAAGGGGGTGGGGGCCAAGCGGGATGTTGGTTTGGGGGGGTGGGAACGCTCGCCTAGCGAGAAATGGGCTGAGAAGCTGCCAACTCGTTTCACATAGGCCAGCGGAGGGCCACACCGCATGCTGTGCCCCTGCTGGGCCTGAGCTGGGTTAGAAGCTGGGGTGCAGAGCTCTGCCTCGTTAGCCAGGGCCAGCTGACGCAGCAGCGGGGGCTACTGGAACCCCTGCCTCCCCGTCGGCTCTGGGGGGTGCGAAGCAGGATGCTCCCTGGCCATATCAGGCAGTCAGATGGTTGAATCCAGGGTGGATGGTGGATCTCTTCAGTGAACAGGCCCCTTCTGTTACCAGGGGCCCAGCTCCACACTGGGAGCCAAGCTCTGCTTAGGAGCAGCCACAGGGACCTCAAGGCTGTGATGCCAGGAATGACCCTTCCTGGGTGCTTGGGGATCGCGGTTGGATTGGTTTACTAGCTCGATGCAGGCACTGGGGCCTCTCCTCCCTGCGACGCGCCCTGTGTATTCAGTGCTTCAGCCACTTAAAAACAGGTGGAGGAAACAGCCTGGTGGAGGCTGAGAGACTGGTTCATGTTGGATGTGGGTTTTTGAGGGGCTTCCTTTTAATATCTCAACAGACAGTGAACAGAGCACAGGGCTGGGCATTGGGAACCCTGGCAGCTGGAATCCGGGTTCTGCCACTGACCCTGGACCAGTCTCGTCTGTGACTGTTTTCCCCATCAGGCAAAATAGGCGTGGAGGAGAGAGGCATGTCTGGGCTGTGCTTTGAACACACACAGCCCTATATTATTTTTACTGTTGTTTGTTTATGGAGATAACAATCAAAAACGCCCATGCTGAAAGCTCCAGGCACCCGAGCAAGTAAACGTACGGCTGCACATGAGGGCAGTCCCGCAGCAAAAAAACAATTGCATGAGACTTGTGAATCAACTCAGTCCACCGGTACATCAAACCAGCCCCCTCAATTGGGAACAAAAATCTCAGCCTCACCCCCTGACCCCTTCCAGGAGAAGTGGTTTTTGCAGCATGCCCATCGCCTGGTCTATTTCAAGCTATGTAATACCATTAACGGTGCAGTGAGGGTGGGAATGGAGACAGGCAGTGGATGCTCAGAAGGGCAGCATCCCTGGAGTCCGTGGGTTTAGATACAGGCGGTATCCCATTGCCCTGCTGGCTATCCCGCTCTCCAATGCTGCCTTTCTGAGCATCCACTGAGCAAACACTCCTTGATGCCGCACAGGGTTAATTATGTGGCAGAGAAAGGCAGCATTAGACAATGGAGCAGTCAGCCAGTGCCAAGCGCTGTGTAAATGCTCGCTATTATTAAGGCAGGGCTGTGCCGCCCGTCAAAGCTGCCACCTCTCACTCTCTTGCCAAACAGTAAGAGCCTCTGCCGGGCAGGAAGGTGAGAGTCTCTTCCTTGAAGTCCCCAGGGGGCTAACTGTGTAATTTCCTTCTTTACATCATTCCATGTGAGCGGGGGGAGGGGTCTCCATGCCACTCTCCGCATATGCCACATGCGGGCGATAGGGTATAGTGACCACTCGGCCTCTGCCTGGCCTCTGTGATTCTGGTTTATTTGTCTCGCGGCAACTGAGATGGGGAGCCCTTTGCGGTAGGTGCTATCCGTACCTATCACAGGAGACTGTTCCTGCCCCAAAGAGCTTATGCTCTAAATCGACAAGGCAGACAGGGCTGGGGGGAAAGGAAGGATCATTTTACAGTTGGGGAGCTGAGGTACAAAGAGAAGAAGTGACTTGCCCAAGGTTTCAAAGGGAATCTGTTGGCAGAGCCAGGCTTTGAAGCCAGACCTCCTGAGTCCCCGTCCAGTGCCTGGCCCACAAGGCCATTCTGCTTTTTTGCCTGTAATTGATAAATTCCCTGGGGTGGAGACTGTGTCTCTAGGTGCCTGGCACAACCAGTTTCAGAGCCGGATCTGGGCCTTTGGGTGCTGCTGTAATAGAAATATTTAATAATTAGTCTCAAATGAGGTGACAAATCCCTATGACAGGATTGTACTTACGACATCAAGGGCATTTCTCAACTGGGCTTCCTGCCTTTCCCTCTCTCTGTCTGGCAGAGAGAGGCCCTCAGCCTTTTGTGTTCCTGGGCTGGACTTAATGAGACCTCCCTGGTCTGGCTGCAGGCTGAGGCAGCAGAAGAATTCTGCACGCCAACAGAGTCCTGTAGCCTGATAGCTGGTTGCACACACACTCTTCTGCATAGTCTACGCACCTGGCCAATACGTATGGGGAAGTACAGTGCTGTTCTCCTCTTTGCTGGTGGATGGGGCGCTGACAGTGAGCTCTGGAGTAGGATGTCCCAAAAGGGGCTCTTTGTCCTCATGAGCCTGTGCATCACACCTATCCTTGCCAGCCAAAGATGGCTGGTTGGAACTCGTGTGTGTGTGTGTGGTTCGACACTGCCAGGAGTAGTCCCTGGTGAGCAAACCAAGGCTCATCCCTTCTCTTCACCTGGGTTAGCCCTACTGATTGGTGGCTGGTGGGGGATGCCGGGAGAGATTGAGGCGCTAGAGATAGAGGAGGGGTCTGGTGGGGAAGTTGGAGAGCAGAGTTGCCATTACATCTGGGAGGTTCCAGCTAGAGAAACTGGTGCAGCCAGGGCAGCGAGCCAGACCCCTCCATCAACGCTCCCTTTCACTTCCTGCTGGCACCGGCTCCCTCAGCCTCCAGGGCCCATTAGAAATCTCTCATTTCCCCAGGGAACGTCCTCCCACGGGCGTCCGGCTGCCCAAGCCCCTGTCCGGTCGGGGAGGAACTCTGGGGGCCGTGTTCAAGCAGAAAGAGCGAGATGTTCCCAGCCCAAAGGTCACAGGCCGCTTCCCCACCCTACATGTGCACACCCCAGCCCCGGCCAAAGCCAGGGGAAGGGTTGTTGGCTGAATCCCAGCCCCTTAAATGGCATTCATGAGTGTGTAACTCCGGCAAAGCTGTAAATAACAGTTTTATGTGCCTGCGCTCTCCCTGCCCTCCAAGCAATGACGCAATGTGCTTCTCGGGCCCGGGGAAAAAGGCTATAAAGAGTCTTGCAAAGGGGGTCGCCCCATTTTACAGATGGGGAAAGCAAGAGGCAGTAGCTCTGTGGGGAATCAAGCCCATTTCTCCTGACTCCTGTGCTCTAACCATTAGACTGTGTGCTCTCTCCCCAGCACACAGAGAGAGCAGCAGTCTAGGACTTGGACCTAGATGCTGCCTGGTTTTAATCCCGACTCTGCTACTGATGTGCTGTGTGACCTTGGGCAGGGCCTTTCTGTGCCTTGGTTTCCCCAGGGAGGATAATGACACTCACCTACCTGACACAGTGTGAAGTAGAATTAGCTAAAGCCTGCACAGTGCTCTGAAGCCATGCTTAGTGTGTTTTACACAACCAGGGCCCAATCCTGTTCTGTTACACAGGTGTAAATCTGGAGTAACACCTGGAGAGGAGGCCCGGGTCAATGAAGCTTGTTGGAACTGCTAGGGATTTACGTTCAGGGGTGCAGATGTCCCAGTATTAGGGGCTTTGTCTTATATAGGAGCCTGTTACCCTCCAGTCCTGATTTTTCACACTTGCTATTTGGTCACCCTAATTTATGTTGGTGTATTAGAGAGCAGCACGTGGCTCCCATATGGCCTCTTCAGGCCCAGACCTATACAGACACCTCACTCTCCCCTCGGCAATCCTGTACCGTACACATTTGCATAACAAGGCCATGCATGGATGTTTGAACGCACACATGGGCATGCGTGCGGACACATGGCTTCTGCAGCCCGCGGGGACGGCTGCCCTGGAACAAAACTCTCTTGCCTTCGTTAGCCTGCATTCCAGTGGGAACCAGGAGCCGTAAATCTGCCGGTGGGTGAGGTGAGGTGAGAGGCTCCCTCACACCTGGCCTTCCTGGGGCTGCCTGTCTCCCCAGGCGAGTGGCGGGGAACCCCGCACCTGCTGCTGAGCAGGCACTCGAGAGCCCAAGCTGTGGCCGGCTGGGTGAGCATCCTGCCTATCCCAAGCCAATGGTCCCCAGACACTGCCTGTATTCCTGTGACAGCCCAGTCACTGCTGCTGGAGAGCTCCTTGCACACAGAGGCTGCAGCACTGGATTGACTGGGGACCCTGCACTGGTATGGGCTCCATCAAGAACACGTGTTCCATCAAAGGGATGAGAGCTGGAAGGAGGGTCGGCTGAAATGTGACCCTATTTGGCCGGTTCCTTCTGTCCCAGCCTCACCTCCCTCTTCAGAAGCTTCCGGGAAGTTTTCCTCTGTTTCTCCTTTTAATCTCAACTTTACAAACTGCTATTCAGGGCAGGGGATGGCAGAATCCCCAGAGCCCAGGATTGAGAGTTCAGTTTATTTATAGCCTGGGATAGGCACTTAGAGGCTAACTTTTTTTTCCCCATTCTCTCCCCCCCCCCAGTTCGAGAGGATGGGGCTGCCTCATACCCGGGACGAGGGTGCCAAACTCCTGGTTTCTGCGTTGCTGGTTCATGCCAGCTTAGCATTCCTATGCCAGTCATTAGAGGCCACCTGTGTGCAGGCGGAGGAGCCTGGAATTGCTTTGCTCAAGTGGGGAGACCTGATGACTGGCACAGCAGCATCACAGCACCTGGCCAGAACTAGCAGTGAGCCGAAGGACCAGTGGTGCCCAGGACCTTGCAAGGCTGGAGTTCTTGGCCATCCTGAAGTCGCAGCCAAATCGCAAGGCCTTTCTCCCTCCTCTCCCCGCGGTATTTCTGCTGCTGGGGGAAAGGCATTGTCCTAAGGTTCAGTGTACATTTTGTCACCGTTGAGCCCTCTGGTTCAGCGGCCCCCATGGCAGGGATGGTGGGAGCCCTAGTGCAGACAGGGCACCTGCAGCAGCCAGGGGACTGTGATGGAGCTAGGTCAATTCACACTTGCTGAGGGTATGGCCCGTAGTTTAGCGTAGGCACAGCCTGTGGCGGGAGGGCTGCCAGACAGGGCAGTGCTAGTTTGGGGCTGACTGGCAGGCAGCAGGAGCATGTGTAATAAACAGCGGAGTGATTTGTTTAAGAACCTGCCAGTGGTTGCTAGGGAACCCAATGCCTTTTCTCCTTGCTCAGCGCCCGGGTGGCCCTGCTGCTCTGGCAGTTGTGTATGTGTGTGTGTGTGTGTGTGTGTGAGAGAGAGAGAGAGAGCCTGGGACTGGAATAGCAAGGGGACTGCGGGGCAGGGTTGAGGGGCATGGGCAGACCTTGCCAAGTACCTGCCTTCCCAATGTCAAACCCTAGTGTAGACAGGGCAAGTAATACTAATGCCTGTTAGCTGGCTGTGATGATCGCTAGGGAAGAAGCCTAGACTTCAACGTGACCATCTTAGCCCCTGCCAGAGTCTACATGGGAGTGTTAGCATGGGTTGGCTAACACCCCCCAATGGCACACCTTTGAATCTCCATCAAGACATGTCTCTAAGGTCTGGTCTATACTACCCGCCTGAATCGGCGGGTAGAAATCGACCTCTCGGGGATCGATTTATCGCATCCCGTCGGGATGCGACAATCGATCCCCGAATCGGCGCTCTAACTCCACCAGCGGAGGTGGTAGTAAGCGCCGCCGACAAAAAGCGGCAGAAGTCGATTTTGCCGCCGTCCTCACAACGGGGTAAGTAGGCTGCGATACGTCGAATTCAGCTACGCTATTCACGTAGCTGAATTTGCGTATCTTAAATCGACTCCCCGCTGTAGTGTAGATGTACCCTCATCTAGACAGACCCTATATCTGGCTCATTAGCCACAACACGGTGTCCCTCTCTCTGATCCAGCCCCGTCCTAGCGTGCGCATGTTGGCTTGGCTCCATCGCGAGTACTTTGTCAAACACCGTCCCACTCCC
This sequence comes from Trachemys scripta elegans, assembly GCF_013100865.1. Taxonomy (NCBI): domain Eukaryota; kingdom Metazoa; phylum Chordata; order Testudines; family Emydidae; genus Trachemys; species Trachemys scripta. Next base: position 124,759,661 of record NC_048301.1, read on the forward strand.
TCTGTAACGTTCTCTAACCAAAGCCCCTTCGGTCTCTCTCCCCCATCGCTTGTACTGTGCTCTCTGATTCTCCTCTGTGGGCCCAGGGCCCTGCTTGGCTGAGGCTGCCTCTGTCCCAACATGCTGTGGTATTTGCCTGCAGGCTGTCCCAAATGCCAGGCCTTGCCAAGCCGCCCCCACATCCCTACAGCCTGGACTGGTCTGATTCTGGTGCTTGTCGGAGCCTGGTGCAGAATGGCAGAGCTGCGCCCCCTTGCCCATGGGATGGGGGTTCACAGAATCCTAGCATTTAAGGCCAGATGGGACCCCCAGATCATCTAGTCTGGCCTCCTGTATACATCACTAGCCACCAGCATCTGCACGCTAAACCCAGCAACCAAAACGGAGCCAAGGAGTACAGCCCGCAGGAGCCTAGTCTGTGATGTGCCACAGGCAGAGAACGAGAGGGACCAAGGGGCACCAATGCCTAGGCCCCTGCAATGTAGTTCAGCGCTCTGATTGTCTGTCAGATGAGCATGCCACTAATACCCGAGGCCCCATCGCAGCCATCACTGCTGCCCAGTAGAGACTGGGATTTCAGTCATTTTAACACAGCCCCTGGTGCACGTGGGGCAGAGGGGTGCAGGGCTGAGGGTGCAGGGCTGGGGGCAGAGTACAAGGAGACAACTAACAGCAGAGAGGAGACGGCATTGAAGAGGGGAGGATGAGGGAGGGAGTGTCTTTTGGGTAAGGATTAAGGGATCTGGCGCCTTCTGGGGAGGGGAGTTCTCCTTCCTCTGCAGCATCAGCTCTTGGCCATTGCTGGAGGTGAGATACCTGAGTGGGTTTGCTGGGTGGCAAATCATAGGCTGGAGAGGAGGGGCCATGGATGGCTGGGACCAGGGGGTCTTTGGACATCTCTCTTGCTCACGGCCCATCTGTGCACGATGAGCTTGGCCTGCTGCACTCTGCATGCCCCTGCTCCCACATCCAGCATGTTCATTTTCCCCAGCACGGTGTATCCTTTCAGGTCGACTGAACAGCAATCATGAGTTGTTCTGGGTTTTGTAAGTCTAAGGCAGCCGTGTTTTCTATTCCTTCCCCCCCCCCCCCCCCCCCCGAGGTGCACTCCGCGCTCTTTTCCTGTCAAGGGGAATCGGCTTCCAGCTTGTATGAGACAAATTGTTTGCTTTGGTGTTTTCTGAATCAAATAGATTGTCCTATTTGGAAACAACAAGCGACTGCTGGAGTGTGAATGTAATGAATTCTTTAAAGTGCATCAAAGTGAGGGATTGACAATGGGAGCTGGAGCCAGGCGTAGAGCAAACAGGTGCTGTGCAAGTTTCCTTGACTCAGCTCTGCCAGTGCTTCTCCGTCCTAACCTGCAGCCCCCTCTTATTCCAGACGTACCTCTCCCCAGCTCCGCCTTTGTCCTGACACACAGCAACCCTCCTGATTCCAGTTCTGGGCTCTGCCAATGCCCCTCAATCCTAATGTGCTGCTCTCCCTGGTATCCCACCTCTCCTGAGCAGGGACCAGGTGGGGAAGGCCTAATGGTTAAAGCACAGGATTGGCAGTCGGGAGATCTGGATTCCAGCTCTGACACTGATTCACTTTGGGGCCCTGGGCGCGTCAGCTAACGCACACTCTCCTTGTGTGTAAATGGTGATGACAACACTGCCCTGCCTCCCTGGGGAGGCTGTGAGGCTAAATCCATTAGTACGGGCAGGGCGCTTGGAGGCCTTTGGATGGAAGGGGCTCCCTGCAGAAAGGTCCAGCGTGGCTCTTTGTTCAGCATGGGTGACACAAAGCACCAGTTCAGCGTGGAACTAGACTGGCCCCTACCTCGCTCCCCGCGTGGCCGAGCCAGATTCCAGCCGGCGTCTCTACCAGGGAAAGACGAGTGCACTAACTCTGTTAGCCAGCGCTTTCCTCCCTCAGCCCTTTGCCAGCCCTGGGAACGGCTTGTTTGGTGCCCGGGCGAGGAGAGCTGTCTGCCGCAACCCCCTGGGATGTTGCCATGTCGTGCTGTTGCTATTGGACGTGTCCTGATGTGCCGCTTGGGAGGTAGCCGGGAGGTGCTCGTTTGCGTGGCAAGGACGTATCACTCCAACACGCTCACCGGAGCGGCAAGCGACAACTTGGACTGAAATCCAGGGGACTAATGGGACTGGAGGCCTGTTTATGTGTGGGGCAAAGACCTTGATTTCCTCTCACACATGCACACACCAACACCAAAAGGCAACTTCCGTGTATGGAACGGAGGGGGACGGGGGGGAGAGACTCTCGACCATGAATCAATTTAAATCCTTCTCATCTCCCTGTCCAGACACTACCTAAATAATGAGTGACATAATTTAAATGGCTTTAAACCCCCTCGACTCTCCTTGGAATCCCACTCCTGGAGGTCGAGACCTTGCATGCCAACTCTCGGCCTTGGGGAAATGTTTGCAGACAAGTTAACTTCCTTAGATCCCTTTTAGGAGGGGGGCTTGATAGCGTGTAGCCTGACAGGCCCTTATCTTATCCCTCGTAATGCCTGCATTATCGCCGGGCATTCCTGCCCGAGGCTGCGGGAGATAGGGGCCGCCTTGGGTTCGCTGTAGGGCTTCCATCTTGTGTTTACCGTCTGGGCCCTGACTCGTCACATCTGGATGTTGCCCCATGAGCACTGTCGCGTCACGAATGCAGCCTTTCTGCATCGCACAGCACGTTCGGGACGTTCCGTCTGGCCGTCACACCGGGGAGAGGGGATCAGCTCCTCTCTGGTGCTATCCCACTCCCATACTCTCCCATGTACCTGGTACTGTACATCTTGTAGCAAGCATTGATCAGAAGTCTGGTGCTGTGTTCTGCTACAGCAGGGGAAATAGGTAATGACCTGCAACCCTCATTCCAGCTACAGCTTTCTTAATGCCCCCAGCATCTAGGCAGCAGGGGTGGAGGCAGCTGATTCAAAACTGACGGGGTCCCACAGCAAATGAGTGGCAGCCTTATAAACCAGGCCCAGATTCCCTTGAAACTGGGCTAATTCTGCCTGACCAAATACTAACCATCTGAACGCTCCTCCTCGTATCCTAGATCAGCCAGTCTCTTCCCGTTCCAGTCAGTGATAACATTCCATGCTTGTTCCCTCTTTGGCTTCTATTCCTGATCTGCAGCCCCCACCCCTGCTAGTCCTGGGTCCCTGGACAAGCATGGCCAAAGCATCTCTAGGCTGACGTGCAGCACTCCAGTTCGGATATGCCTGTTCCTGCCAAACTATACCGACACGATTGCTGTTGCAGACCCATGATCAGCTGGGGTCGTGATCAGCTGCAATGAAAATACCTGACGCTTGAGGCAGTCTGGTCTATTCCATGCTTGATGCAATTGGGTGCCCTTCAAGGGCAAATTTGCTCTCCCAAGGTATTTTTACGAGCCCCAAGGATAAGCCCCCGGCAGCAGGGATAACTTAGCAGCATCTGGGGACACCAACTAAGGCAGAGAAATCCTCCCAACCCCCTTCCAATTTGGCAGAATTTTAGTAAAGACTTTCTGGATAAAGGGGGCCAACGTGGGGGAGAGGGAGAGGGGATAAAATTTACCTCACCCTTCCAAGGGCTAAACCAACTGCAGTAGTGACTGCCTGCTGCCCTCAAAGCAACAAGATCGGAGGTGAGCTCTAGAATGAATGTATATCAGTCCATATGGATGTAGTGCCCTCCCTACCCTACCGCCCTCTCCCCTTAAAGGAATCGCTGGGAAGGGGACAGACTGTGCAGTAGGCCAAGCTCTTTGGCGTGGCAAGGTGGAGTTTATCCAGCTGATGCAGTTAATTAAGGATCGGCGTGTCTCTTTTTCCTTTGCGAGACATTAGCTGTCATCGAGCTGAGTAACCAGCCAGGTGGCTTGGGGGAGTCCTGTGAACGTCTCCGATGGGTGTCTGCTCCCCAGACAGCTCGGGCCAGTCAAACAGGGTTCTTCTCAGCCCAGCATTGGCTTCTGTTGCTCATAAGCAATGTTGCAGTTGTGTTTATTGTGTGTGTCACAATAGCTCCCGGGAGGCCTACCTCACTTCACTACACGCTGCACAAACACCTAGCAAGAGACAGTCCCTGCACTGCAGAGCTGACTGATTTGAAATAAAGGAGACCAAGGGGGGATAATCACCCCCCATTTCAGAGATGGGGACCTGAGGTCTGGAGAGAGAACGAACCTAGATCCTCCATCCAGTGCCATAGCCACAAGCCCATCCTTCCTTGCTCCCTAATTTGAACTGTCAAATGAAATACACTAGGCACAGGCCAGTGTTCGCTGTTCTGCCTAGGAGCCCAGGTGTGCAGCTGTTCCAGCTGTGGAGCGGAGGTGAGTGCAGCATTTTGAAAACAGGGGAGGTGCCCGTCAAAGTCGTCAGGTTTCCTAACTGTGCCAAGAGGCCAGGCCAGGTGAGCTCCTGATGAAACGAGCCTCCCTTGTGAGTGTCTTGGTTTTGCTCAATTGGTTTCTTTTAGCGGAAGTGAGTGAGGATCATTATAACATTGGCATGAGGAAATCTGGCAGGGTGTCTTGGTCGACAGCGTAAGCCGTAGCCTGACTCTCTACTTCTTTGTTTATCTTGCTTAGTTCTCTCTGTGGTCACCAAACAGCTCTGGGTCATATGATGGCACATCAGCAGTACGGCTGGAGCCTATGAGTTGATAGAACAAAGCGACAGCTACCAGGAAAAGGCTGCTGGGGGGAAAAACTAAGCCAGCTCTCGGGTGTGAGTGGTGTTGGGGCTGGAAAGCAATGGGGAGTGGATCCTGCCTCTCCTGATCTCTGCGGCTCCATCATGGCCAGCTGGAGCCCCTCTAATGCCAGTGGAGCAATAGGGCCAAGTGACGAAGGGACTCAGAGAGCTGGGTTCAGATCCTCGCTCTGCTGCTGGGTAACCTTGGGCAATTCACTTCATCTTCTTGTGCCCCGAGTTTCCCATGCATAAAACGGGGATAATGATACTGACCAGCTTTGGGATCTAGGGGTGAAAAGTGCTACATAAGAGCTCGGTAATATTATCGTGATGTCTCCAGCCTGGTGTAGTTTGGCTAGTTGGGATCAGCGTCCATTCCAAAGCTCTGAGCACCTGCCCCTCTTGGAGACGCAGGTTTGGCTCTGAAATCCTGTTTCATTTGCTTGGTGCGTTTAACGTGCTCATGGACTTTCCAGACTCAAAGGATCTTGGAAGCTCCTTTTAAGAGAGTGATCACAGCGGCACCATCTGGACCCAGGAAATAATCTCCGAAAGAACAATGTAGCACAGGGCTGAATTCCAATCCCGCTGACCTCAAGGCCATTGGTTTTGATGGCAGCAGGGTTTGGGCTGTAGAAATCAGAGCTGGAAAAGTCCTGCTAGTTGGTCAAGTAGTTCTTTGCCTCTTCTGACACTACAGGATAGTTCCCTCCAGCAACGAAGCCCGTGGTGAATGTTTGTTTTTGGAAAGGCTGGATTACTGTAAAACCCCGTCTGATACCGGCCACAGACTGGGGAACAAGATGAATCTGCTGTTGGGCTGAAAATCCATGTCAGATGAGTTCAGTGGCGCTTTGGAATGGCACACCGTTTAACCTGATGCCACGTGGTGTATCTGGGCCAGCTGCTGTGTGGTTTGCAGACTAAAGAGCCTGGTTTAGAAAAAGGCACTGCGATGTGTATAGATTATCCAGGAGCTTTAATTGCAGTCTGAGATTGAAGGCCAAGCTCACAAGCGCTTTGTGAGTGACTTCATTTGGAGTCCTGTCATGCAGTGGGCTCACCCGGTCGGGCTCTGAAATGGTGATAACATGCCCATAGTAATGTAATATTAGTACATTACAAAAAAAAAATCTCACCGTGCCTCAGTTTCCCCCTCTGGAAAATGGGGGTGGCGATGCCATCACATAGCAGAGTTGCATGGGTGAGTTAGATAATGTTTGTTCTGGACTTCAATGCTCTGGTGTGATGGAAGTGCCCGGTAGTGGTGCTGATATTAGTAAACATGACAGCTGTGCAGAAATGTGCTGGAGCAAATGCACTAGCTGCTGTTCCTGAAAACAGGACTCCGGAGACCTGGGTTCTGTTAGCAGCTCTGCCATAGGGTGACCGTGGCCGTGGGTGAGTCACTTCTTTGTCTCAGGTCTCCTGTCTGTGAAATGGGGGTGGTGAGTCTTGCCCTCCTTTGCAAACCGCTTTGCAATCAAGAGCAGGATGTTTCTATCCCGGCAGCATGGTGGGGGTGCTGCCGCACTCCCTGGCTTGAAGTGGTTTCCATCATATGCAGGGTTAACAGTTTGGTTCAATGGCTCTCAGCATCCCCACTGTACAAATGGTTCTGGCCCCCCTGCCTGGCAGGCTGTGGAATCAGAACTGTCCTCCAGGGGATATAAAAACAGTTCGGTTCCCTCAACAGCGTTGGAGAAAACTGATGTTGGGTTTTGATTTTGTTCTTTCCTTCCAGAACTGATCCTGAGATGACACGGGGGCAGATTGCTTTTTTTGACAGGCCTCTCTCTCTCTCTGCCCCCGCCCCCCTTTGAATTTCATTGAGCGCCTATTTTCCAGTGGTGCAGCTAGAGGGCTGCCTGATGTTACCAAGGAAGCGTGCAGGGGTGGCGTGAGAGCAGAATGAATGGGTGTGTGTGTGTGTGTGTGTGTGTGTGTTTATATATGACTGAGCCAACCTGCAGTTTCAGATTTCAAACCTCGCTTATCAGCCTTCCAGCCCCTCCAGCATTGGGACGGTCCTTTCTCACAGACAGCCCTGCCAGGACAAGGAGAGACGCTGTTGCCAATTCTTTCCCTTCCCTTTCCCCCCCTTTCCCCTTCTACCGGGAGCCTCCCTTGCTTTCCTGGCTCTGCCTCCGGTCCCTCCACGTTGGAGCCACAGGTTGGATTTTTAGCCCTCTCGTTCCTTGGCATCGGCGGACATGGCAGCCTCTGGAGTTGAGGTAAATCTGGGTGTCTGGTTCCCAGAGCTGCCCTGACTTTGCAGCAGGGTACGGGGATGACGGGGAATGTCCTGGGGATCAATATAGCACAAAGAGGATCTACTGTCAGACAGAAGCATGGGGAAATGTTTTCCTAAGTGTTTGTAAAGGGCAGCGGTGCTGGAACAGTTTGTATAGTCGGGGGGCTGAGAGCCATTGAACCAAACTGTAAACCCAGTATATGATGGAAACCACTTCAAGCCAGGGGGTGCGGCAGCCCCCCTAGTTCCAGCACCTATGGCAAAGGGTGGTGTGAAGACCGTTATATGGTTCCAGTGCAGTCTGCTGTGGGGCTGGGGTTCGGAAAGGATGTGCCTTGTCTGGGATTCCCCCTCGAAAGATGGCTGCAAGAGAGCCTTTCCCAGCCTGTAGAGTTGCCTCCAGATTTTGAACATGCCAAAGTTTGTGGACCTGTGATTTTTGGATTGGCCCATGATATAGATTGGAGGCTGTTTACCAAATTCAGACTTTTGTTCAGAAATGGAGGGGGTGGGGAGAGGGAGAGACAAGCTGTTTTATCTCACACCCCCTTTCTGCTGCCTCAGCGTGTAAGTTACACTGAATGCTACAAGACTTTACTACTTACCCTGGTGTTTGGACGGACTTACACCTGACTGGCAACGTACCCTGCTGTTTGTTGGGGTTAGAAGTGCATGGGGCTTTTACCTATATAAAGTCTGTGCGCTGTGGAGTTTATATCTGTCTCCAAAGGGTTAAACCACTTCCTAGTGGGACGGAGATAAATGAAAGGTGTAGATAGTGCCTATTAAGGCTGGCGTCTCTGCAAGAATGAGTAGAGTTATGTGCTATAGGGCGGGAGGTGAACATATGTATGCATAAAGCATTAACCTTAGACTGACTGAGATGTGTTGCGCAGAAATTGGTTCCTGTCTCTGCTCCAGTGTTTTCAATGGCTTATGGCACAGGAAGGGTCAATTTCTCCAGGGTAATTGACCATGCTGGGGGGGCGGGCGGCTGGGCTGTGGGCAAATCATGCTGTAGGGGCTGCGGGCAGATTGTGGTTTGTGAAGGGCTGTCGGCTTGCTCTGAGAAGGATGTTCTACTGTCCTAGCCTGGTGAGCAAAGTCAGTCAATAAATCCAGAGATAAAAGGCTGAGATCTCTTGGAAGAGCTGTTCAAGTCGGGCTTTGGTATAGGAGAGAAATCCTTGTATTATTCTTTGTGAAGACTTTTCAGTGCCTCGCAAAGGAGGAAGTGGGTGTATAATAGGACAGACACACGCATGTACATATTATCAAGCCATTTTGAGCTGTCAGACTGTCCAGTCGACTGCTTTTTGAACGGACACTGTGAAACAAGATAGGCTCTGGAGGCCGGGCATCTGCAGCCACGGGAAGGGCAACCCCAGGGCACAGTCCCCAGCCTCACTACTTGAAGCAGCCTGGTGTTCCCTCTGCTAGCCCCCACTTTATTATGTGGCTAGCTGGTCACCTCCAACCATCTGGTTAGAATGGTTACCCCCATACAGCCAGGAGCTCTTCCCAATCCATTTGATAGCTCCTCCTTTTCTCCAGCTGGGCTTTGCAAGCAAATCTAGTGGCTGCACCTTGTAAACATTAAACAGTACTCCCAGCCCATGCTGGCGTTCAGTACTGTCGCCTCCATTTTACAGGCTAGGAAAACTGAAGTGCAGAGGAGGGAAGTGACTTGCCCAAGGCATCGTGCCAAGACTGTGTTGGAACTGGACTAGAACTCTGTTGTTCCTAGGCCCTCGCGTTGGCCTGCTTTAATATATATGATTAGTCTTGCGGTAGCCTCTAGGAGCTCCAGTCACGGGCCAGGACCCCGATGTGCTAGGGGCTGTACAAACACAGAACAAAAAGACAGACCCTGCCCCAAAGAGCTGACAGTTTTCCATCATTGTTCCACCTTGAGGTTCTAGTGATGGCACAAACCCCAAGATCAATGTTTAATTGCCCAGAACCTGCCTCTCTCTCCCGCAAAATAAACGTTGCCTTCATATTTTCCTGTAACCCAGACAAGGTGGGCGGTTACATGATACTTTATAAATACTCCAGTAATGCAGTTCTCCTCTGTAACCATCCAAATTAGGGCTGGCCAAGAAATGGTTTTCCTGTCCCATGAGAGTTTTTGACATTTCAAAAAACTCTCCTGTCCCAAATCAGGAGGGAAAGTCAAAATCCTGACAATTTTTGCAAACCGAGATCCTCAGTGTTTTTGGTTCAGGTCAAGTGAAACATTTCATTTCAATTTCAACCTTTTTTTAACCTTTCAATGTAAATTATGAAAATTTCTAAATGAAAAGTCGTTTCATTCAAACCCCCCCCCCCCCGCCTTCCCCAAACTTTCCAGTTCAGTGTTAGAAACAGGATGTTTCGACAATCTCTAAACTCTTTTTTTACCAACGTTTTTCAAAGCAGGTGTCTTGTTGAACCATGCCCGGTTTTGCAAACCGTTTTGGTTTTGATGAATTGGCTTGTTGGGGCAAAAAAACCCAAAACGTATTTAGGCAAAATGTCTGACTAGCTCTTGTACAAGTGTGTACCGCTTATAGCGGAGACTGTAGTGTGGTGTGCCATTGCTGCGCTCTGTTGGTCCTGCTTTCTAAACCCTTTAGAAATGGAACCTTTGGTAGAAAGGGTTAATTAATGATGAACAGCTACTATAGGCATGTTGCAGGCACTAGTAACATATATGCGAGATGGTTATAAGCACGTCAGAAGACAGTTATAGGCAACATACTGACATCTAACAATTGATTAACTGTTTATGAAAACCCCTGTTGATCATTGATTTAATCTTTTAATAACTACTTAGAAATGGAACCTTGATATCTAGCTCTTATAAGGCACTTTCCAGAAGTAGATTTCATAACACTTTACAAAGGAGGTCCATGTCATTATCCCAGTTTCCACAGATGGGGAAACTGAGGCACAGAGCAGGGACGTGACATGTCCGAGGTGACCCAGCAGGTCAGAGTTGGGAATATGTCTCCTGAGTTCCAGTCCAGTGCTCCATCCAATAGGCCACATTGCTCAGACAAGAAATCATGGTGAGCAGTATCTCTTTATACGGGAGACTCCCTAGGGGCTGGGTGAGGCTGAGGGTTAATGGCCTGTGTTAGCCACCCAGAGACTGGGGGTGTATATGCGGAGCATGGGATCTCCTATAGCGCTCCACTCCCATTGGCGTTATTGGCAAAACTCCCATTGACTTCAATTAGGGTGACCAGACAGCAAGTGTAAAAAATCGGGACAGGGATGGGGGGTAATAGGCACCTATATATGCCAAAGTTCCAAATATCTGGACTGTCCCTATAAAATCAGGACATCTGGTCACCCTAACTTCAATGGGGCGGAGCTAGGCCAATGCTAAGTGCTTCCAAAAATCCCACCTGTAGCTGCTTCTTTCTCCTCTTGCTTAGGCAGGGTAGGTCTGAAGTGCATTAATTCCCTGGCCATGGAGATGAGTGAGATGCTCGCCTCGTTGGGCCGGAGAATGTCCTGACCGCTACTTACACTCCTGTCTGGGGAAGTGAAGGACAAATCCAGCCTCCTGTCCATCCATCACTGCAGGGGGCAGGAAGGAATTATACCCCACTGGGCGCAGCATGGCACGGTTGGCCAGGTGCCCCATCCGGAAGGGTTTGCTTCCCTCCGAAGCGTCAAGTATTGGCTGCAGTCAGACAGGATATTGGCTGGCAGATTCTGCAGTGCTACGTTCCCCACCCCCGTGCTGGAATATTGTCACCAGCATTAAGCTGGGATCAGTGTTTTCATTAGGAAAAAATCCTTAATTTATTGCAATGCAGCAGGTGGGTTTGATTTCAGTTTTGAGGATGGCCTGGAACATTGGCCATGAAGACTCAGCCGGGGGGAGAACAAGTCTGCCCTCCCCTCTGTGAGAACCTCAAAGGGCAGTGGTCAAGTAGTGCAGGGAGGGGAACCTCCGTCCCAGTTTTTAATTCCCATCCACATACTCTGCTTGTCCTTCCCCCAGTCTGGTTTCACTCTGTCTCACTGGGCTGACAAGGTTAAGACACATCAGTTTCATAGCCAATGATGCACAAGGCAGTGATGTGGCCAGCATCACATCCAACTGCTTTTGACTGGCCTAACCTGATGGATCAGCTGCCCATTTTGCAGCTAGGTGAACTGGAGGTGACCTTTCAGTGTGAGATCAAGTCAGACTCAAACTCACAACCTTCAGGAATGCAGTCAAGCGCCTTAACCACTCAGCCACCGCGCCTCTTGGAGCCATATCAAAGCCAGGCGCCATCTGCAAGGCTGCTGGGGTTTGTTGCCAAAGCCTCACGTGGCTCTAGTGTAGGCCCGACTCTCCGATCCTCTTTGTTTTCTTACTAGCCTCCTCCCACCATCAGCATGCCCTGGGAGCTCGGGGCTGGCTAGGGCCAGGGCCAGGTTTGCCCCAATTCCAGCCCCTGGCATAGCCACGCTGGTGCACATGCCTGGTGCACATGGCAAAGCTGCCGTGTGGCAAATGCTAGCCTATTGCAGTTCATGCTAGGGGTTTGGCAAGACCTAACTTCATGCAGGAGACGTCTTTGGTCACTGGCGAGCAGGAAACCTGCCTCTAGGGCAGGGGTAGGCAACCTATGGCACGGGTGCCGAAGGCGGCTCGCGAGCTCATTTTCAGTGGCACTCTCACTGCCTGGGTCCTGCCCACTGGTCCAGGGGGCTCTGCATTTTAATTTAATTTTAAATGAAGCTTCTTAAACATTTAAAAAACTTTATTTACTTTACATACAACACTAGTTCAGTTATATGTTATAGACTTATAGAAAGAGACCTTCTAAAAACGTTAAAATGTATGACTGGCACGCAAAACCTTAAATTAGAGTGAATAGATGAAGACTCGGCACCCCACTTCTGAAAGGTTGCCGACCCCTGGGCTAGGGAGACAGTGGCCACTGTGCCCCGAGGCAAGCAACCCATCAGGGCAGCATCTCGTCTCTTATCTCCAGGTGCCATCAAGATAATGAAGACAGCAACTGCCGCTTACCTTGCCCGGTTGTGTCAGCTCTCGGTGAGCCAGCCCCAGCCCCAGCCCGTGATGTGTGACTGGTGCTGTTTGAATCATAACACTTCCAGCAAAACAAGGGGCGGCCCTGGGTTTTGAAAGAGGCTGTTGCCTTTTCTTTCTTCCTTCCGTCCTCCCTCTCTGCAGCCAGTTGGCTCTCCGGGCTGGGGTTTGTTTGCCAACAGTGGGCTTCCCGCCCATGCCAGAGGTGGGTTTGCAGAGCCCTTGTCTATTTCTGGCAGCAGGTAGTACCTCCTCCTGCCCCAGCTCTGCTCTGATGATGATGATCAGGTGAGGAAGGCAGCTCCCGTTCCCAGCTAGGTGGTGTTTTTCTTGCTAGTACTTCCACTCATTTAAAGGGCTGCTCAGTCCCAGGGCTGTTAGAAGGCCTACTAATTAAAGCTGCCCATAACCGCTATCATTAGGCATGCACAGGGAGTTAGATCTTCCAACCAAACTTATAATCGCAGCCAGACAAGTCTGTGGATGCTGCTTTGGTTGGGACGCAAGCAGGCATCTCTTTCCGACCCGTTTCCTCTTGTACTTGGTGGTGGTTTGTGGGCAGAGCAGGGCCCTGGGTGTGAGGACAGACGGGACTGGACGATCCCCCAATCCGATGCATAATGCAGGCCAGAGACTGCCACCCCAGCTTCCTGCATTGCGCCCGGTGGGTTCTGCTTGAGTGTAGCTGTTCGAATGGCACAGGTGATCTCGAGTAAGATGAGCACGTGGTGTCCCCCATCCCGTGCATGGGAGGTAAGCAGGGTGTGAATGCAGGATCTTCAGAGCTGCGGCACTTGTGCTAAAGGAGACCCCTGCATGCACACACACTCAGTCCTCCCAACCGCCCACGCGTCCATGAATTAAGGCCGTACCCTTGTTCCCAATCTATGGAAGCACACTGAGGGGAAGTGACTTCCCAACTCCCTCCGCGGCTCCCGGTGCTGTGCCCCCTGCCTTTGAATGTGAATATCCCGCTTTCATTTCCAGCACTTCCACTGTGTGACCCAACAGCAAGTTACTCCCCTGCTCTGTGCCTCAGTTTCCCCTGCTGTAAAATGGGGATAACGATCCTGACTCATCTCGCAGGGGAGTGATGAGTCGGAAAAGTGGCAAGCGTGATTGTGAATTGGGAATCTCCCTTTGAAAACCTCCATGATTGGCCTGGCAAACCATAAGGGCCCAGTCCTGAGAGGGGCTGAGCGCCTGCAGTCTCCATTTCTCAGGACCCCTCAAGCCTGGGTCCTTTTAAGCTGCTGTAGAATCTCTGCAGGTGATCCAGCACTTACTTGCTTGTTTGGTGGTGGTAGGTTCTAGGAACTAATTCGAGTCTGATTGGGTGTTGGGAAGATGCCCATGATTCACAGGGCAGCCTGTGTCTCAGTCCCAGCTACACCCTGTCCCCTTTGCACCCACCCAACGCTGTGTCATGCTGCTGCCTGGTGTTGAACCCTGTACAGTCACAGCTCCCGCAATCGAAGGGCGTGGCAGGCCGGTGACAGCTATAAAGTCAGGCCCACGAACTGTCCATCCAACACTGGTGCAATTTCTCTGAGTAAATTGCTGATCTGGCCCTGATGCTTCTTTTAATGACCGGTTTGGGCCCCAGTGCTCCGAACCTTGGGCGCAGAGAGTGTTTAATGACTAGCTAGGAGAGCTGCTGGCTCAGCGTAATTATCCCAGGCTGCTTATTTATCCTGCTCCCATTGGTGGGGTATCTGTGCTGCTTGCAAAACTTGAAGTGAAGTGGCCCAAATCAAAACCATCCTATTTATCTAAGGTCCTTATATGGTTCTCATCACCGTAGTACCCAAGCACCTCACAGTCTTTAACACCCTTCTGATGTAGGGCAGAGCTGTTATCCCGGCATTCTTGATGGGGAACTGAGGCACGGAGAGGCAAAGTGACTTGCCCAACATCACACAGGAAGTCTGTGGCAGAGCAGGGAATTGTGGGAGACCCGGTTCTTACCAAGTCTGAAACTAGACAGTCCTTCCTCTGTACTATTATTATTATTATCCAACATCTCCCAGGATAAATACACTCTGGCTATAGGTCTTGTCTACACTAGGTGCTTTTAGCTACTCTTGTAGCTACATCAATGGAAACCTCTACCGTAGACACTGCACTGGTGTAAGATATGACTTGCAATGGTGCAACTTACCATGATTGCAAACCACATTGGTGCGGTATGTCTACACTAGAGGTTTACACTGGTGGCTAAATACTCCAGTGTAGACGAAGCCATGCTCTGGCTCTGGACCAGAAGAGGGAGTAAATTTCAGAGCATAGGGCTCTCTTCTAAGGACGCTTTGCTGTCCATCCCCTGGAGTTCGAACTTTGGGACCGATGGCTATAGGGGCAAAGAGTATCTTACAAACACATAGGAAGGGAAGGTATCAGTTATCTGTCCCCAAGAGGAATATCATAACTGACCAGTGTGTGCAACATAGCCCTCTAGGGGATGGGACTGGAACTGCTCAACTGCGTGTCATATCCCCTATACAGCCAGAAAGTGTCTCCTTCAATTCAAGCAGTGAAGTTTTGTGCTTTTGGAGCAGGTGAGGCTGAATGATTATGCCTGCTGCTGCCGTGAAGTTCCAACTGCCCTGGGACATAGCCTAGCAGCCAACATGCCTAGCAGTCTCAGATTTGTTACAACACCATACAAAAAGAAGAGATCAGTTGCAAGCATTTGGAGCAGGCAACGTCGGAGCACAGGTTGACTCTGGAAGGCTGAGCAGGTGTGAGGGTGGAGAGATGAGCTGCGTGGAAGGAGACATGAAGCCATGCTAAGGAAACACCCAGCAGAGATGATTGGATTGTGCGTAGGAGGAAATGAGATGAAACCCAGGAAGGATCCAGGCAGGGTAGAACTTGCAGGGTGAGGGCGAGACCATGGCATGGTGCCTTTAACACTCAGGCAGTGGGAGTATTTTTCAGACTCTTCTTTCTTAAAAAATAAGGTGCTGAGGTCATAGTGGCGCTCGTCCCACCCCCTCAGTCTCTGCAAAAATGGGCCAAGCTATTTATATGAGCATGAGGCACCCAGTGCTGGGGATGGGCCAAAATGCTGAGGAAAGGAATGCGTTGTTTTCATTCACAGAACTAGTCCACTCGCAGTAAATATTGATGGAATGCTATGAAATTCCAAGGTCATGTGATTAATAGTGTTTAGCCAATCAGATCCCAGCATTCGGAAGATGTGTTTAATGATGCCTCTCTCGTTTTAAATGCTGTATCCTTGAACTTTGGGGTAAAGCAATGCTGGGGGTTTGTTTGGTTTTTGTGTACAGTGCATCTGGTTTATTGAAGGCTCGTGGTATGCTTTTTTTTTTTTTAATGTATGGAAATTGTACTCTTTGAATGTTATGCTTCTCACCGTGTTAGCAACTCTCATGATTTTATTATGAGTATCATGATATTTGGTATTTTTCTTAAATCCCCAGCTGTTAGAATCAGGTTATTAGCTGAGGAGCTCCGCTTTCATTTCAATTATGTTCTTTAGCTCTTGTGGTTGCAGAGAAAATCTTTAAAAATGTGACTCCAAAATGCTCCAACACTAAAAGGCCAATAAAGGAACCCAAAACACATTTATTTTTTTTCAATCTTTTGATTTTTGAGCAAATCTTCTGATTTTTGGTGGGACTAGACTCCTGATTTTTGAACACTTGGTTTCAGCTATATTTTTCTTCCTATCCAGGGAGCAATTTTTTGCATCCCTCTGAATTTGGCTTCTACCTTGGATTATAGAAAGTGGCTGCAAGGAAAAACAAAAGTAATGTCTCCCTGAGAGCGAGAGAGAGAGTGCACCGTGTGTTGCATTTCCTTTGTAATAAGCTGCAACAGCTCTGGGAACAAACATGGCTGCTTTCTGTACGTCCTGGCACTACATCTCACAGTTACATAGTTCATAGTTTCTAAGGCCAGAAGGGACCATGTAGTCTGACCTCCTGTACACCACAGGCCAGAGAACGTCACTGAAATAATTCCTGATTGACTTAGAGCAGTTCTTTTAGAAAAACATCCCATCTTAATTTAAGAACTGCCAATGATGGCGCATCCAACACAACCCTTAGTAAGCTGTTCCAATGGTTAATTACCCTCACTGTTAAAAATGTATACCTTATGTCCAGTCTGAATTTGTCTAGCATCGACTTCCAGCTGTTGGTTCTTTTTGTCTGCTATACTGATGAGCCCATTATCAAATATTTGTTCCCTATGAAAGTACGTATAGACTGTGGTCAAGTCACTCCTCAGCCTTCTTTTTATTCAGGTGAATAGGTTCAGGGAGCTCGATCTATTGTTATACGGCATGTTCTATCACTATACAGCATGTTAAATGCACTGGAGTAGAATATGCTGGTAATAATCCATCAGGCTTTATTATTCTTTCACTCAAAACACAGACACATCCAGCGTGCTGCTACGAATTCTGGGTTTCAGAGTCCACCAGCCCCTTCTTGCACTAAGTCTCATAATTAAAATTGCCACTTGAAATACTCCAGGCCCACTTCTGCCCTCAAATACATGCTCACCACTCCCATTGCAGCCAGTGGAAGTTGCGCACACATGTTGGACTTGCACACCCTGTGTGTGTGTGTGTCCGTGTTACAGAATCCATTGCAAGTTGTTCTGTGTCCACGAAACCAGATGACCAGAGTCAAAACTGTGAGAACTTCCCCACAAGTGTGTGTGTGTGACAGCCATGTACAGGAAACCATTGTGTTACCAGTGGAACCTGTTTGTGGGGAGAATTCAATCGCCAATCTAGGCACCTCACTGCGCTGCAGCAAATTATTGCCACGCACAATTTCATAGTGACAGCAGGGATAGAACTTGAATTCCGCGCTTCCTGAGCTGTAGGATAATCTCCATTAACAATGTAGGGTTTATGACTCACAGCTAAACTATTATGATTCTGTCCAGCAGATTGCCGTGGTGCGTGTGCACACAGCCACACACGCTCTTGTCAATTATTTAAATGCCTTTCGTTTGCCTTATCACTATCTGTATTGCTGCAGCGCTGACAGGTAATGAGATCAGTGCAACAGCAGGATGGACAGGTCAGGTATGCGTGGAATCTGCAGAGCCTGTTGTTACCTGACTCTGTGATGATGCTTCACAGAGCAGCCACAACAGCTGAGAAATCACCCAGGCCGCAGGCAAAAACGATCTGAGACCCAGCCAGGCCGCAGACCGGAGAAGAAGCCAAGCAAAGCTACAACAGCCTCTGCATTTCCCATGGATCGATGACGCGCTCCAAGAAGAGTGGGGTTTCTCCCCCCTGGTCCTCTGGCCAGATCCTGACCTGTCCCTGCTCCCGTGCAGCGCAGTGAGCCATGGGGGGACAGAGAGAAGGATTCAGCGTCCAGTGAGGAAACAGTTGCGAGACTCACAGCGGTTCCAGCTGCACACGAACAAACGATGGCATAGTTCTGGGACTGCTTTTCAAAGAGAGGCGCTTCCTGCTCTTGGACTGAGTACGGGCCCCAGCTCTGCCAAGAAGGACAAAACAGGCAGGAGATCAGGACAGTGGAATGCCCAGCAGCTGAGTGATGGTGTCAGAGGGCACCGAGAGCAACCGGAAGTCTACTGCCCCTCCTCTCCTCCATCGATTTCTATCTGTATTAGCAATGGATTATTTTTATAGAGCATGTATGTATAGACATGCACGCTCACAGATCACTAACAGAGGCAGGGGCATTTTGACCCAGAGACCTAACAGGGTGCTAATAAAAGATATGACAAGGGGTAGTGAAAACCTGCCAGCTGCCATGAGAAATGTCTCTCTGAGAAAATTGTACAATCCAATCTGCTGGATTGTCTCTGCCTGAATCCCCAGGGCTGACATCTTTGTTTGCCCAGGACAGGGGAAAACAGACAGACATCGTTGGCCCTGCCCTCCCTATGCTTGCAGCATCTTCCAAAGCAGCTGGTATCAGCCACTGTCCGACACAGGATGGACAGTGTACAGTGCACAGAGTAGATGGCTCTTTGGTGTGGCAGTTTGAATCCCCTATTCCGGCTGTAATGATCCCAGGCGCTGCAGTTCGCAATCAGCGCACTATGAGTCTGGGCCGATTCCTGTAGTACTTAACATGAGCTAATGTGTGTATGGGAATCCAATGATATAAATACCCGACGAGCAGCTGGAGTGCTAATCACCTCTCCCACACCCAGCCTTTTTAGGCAACTAATGCCCAGCCTTACCCCTGGTGCTACTCCACAAAAACCCACTGGCGTTCACTTAACTCAGTGTGGGGACAGGTCAGAACACCATATGGCCCTTTGTCTAGCTACAGTTATTGTTGCAGTTGGGAGAGACAGGCCTAGGGGACAGGACACTGGACTGGGAGTTTGGAGGGTTGGGTTCAATTTCTGGCTTTGCTATTAGCCTGCTGGGCGACCTCGGGCAAGTCATTTCCTTGCCCCGTGCCTCAGTTTCCCCATCTGTAAAATAGGGATCATGGTACTGACCTGCTTTGTAAAGCGCTTTGAGATCTACAGATGAAAAGCGAGGTGGGTAATTATTATTAATTCTTTTAATGTCCTTCACCTTGTGCTTGAACCCTTCAATTAAAGTGCTACAATACAGCTTTCAGTGTTGTTCTGTAGAGTCGCTGACACAAAGTGTAGTGTTTTAGCTACACAATTGTTATGCCTTTGTGTTCGCTGTACTGCACCTTTTAAATCTGGGAAGGATTCTGCTTGCCTGTAAAGAAGAGATGGCTGTTGTGTCTAGTTCAGTGCAGATGCTGGCAGAGGAGACTTTACTTTGGTTCTCTCTTGTTCCCTTCTAGTGAGTGGTAGGACAGAGGATAGTGGCGCTTCGTGTAGCGTTGAGCCCTTTGTGTAGCTGGGGAGCCATGAGCCCACCCAAGATGGTGAAGGATGGGACCAAATTGCAAAATGGTTTGTCGTAACAGAATGGTAGGATCCATTAGGAAAGGGATAGTTAATCAAACAGAAAATATCACACTGCCAGTATGTAAATCTATGGTAAGCCCACACCCTGAATGCAGGTCTGGCTGCCCCATCTCAAAAACGATATATTAGAAATGGAAAAGGTACAAAGAAGGGCAACAAAATTGAGGGGATGGAACAACTTCCATACAAGGAGAGATTAAAAACAGTCCATGCTTGCTTCGACTGTTCAGCTTAGAAAAGAGATGATGGGAGGATGGTGTGTGTGTGTGTGTGGGGGGAATATGATAGAAGTCTATAAAATAATGAATGGAGAAAATGACTAGAGACGTGACATCTACCACTTCATGTAACACAAGAAGTAAGGGTCACTCGGTAAAATTAATAGGTGGCATGTTTGAAATAAAAGGAAGTACTTCACACAGTGCATGGTCAACCTGTGGAACTCATTGCCTTGGGATGTTGTGAAGGCCAAAAGTATAACTGGATTAAAAAAAAGATTTAGAGAAGTTCATGGAGGATAGGTCCATCAGCGGCTGTTAGCCAAGATGGTCAGGGATGCAACCCCATACTCCAGGTGTCCCTAAACCTCCGACTGTCAGAAGCTGGGCCTGGATGACAGGGGGGGGATCACTCGATAATTGCCCTGCTCTGTTCATTCCCTGTGACGCATCTGGCACCAGCCACTGTCAGAAGACAGGATACAGTACTGGGCTGACCCAGTATGGCTGTTCTTATGTAAGATCTAAGGGCTTGTCTACACCGACAATTTACAGCACTGCAACTTTCTCGCTCGGGGCGTGAAAAAACACCCCCTGGAGCGCAGCAAGTTTCAGCGTTGTAAAGCGCCAGTGTAGACAATGCACCAGCGCTGGGAGCTACGCCTCTCATGGAGGTGGGGTTTTTAGAGCACTGGGAGAGCTCTCTGCCACAACCACACAAGCCACGTTAAAGTACTGCCAGTGTAGACTAGCCCTTATAGTAAACAAATGTCTCGGGGGGGTTGCAGCCTCTAGGGAGGAGTGGGCAAATGCTGCCTTTCAGCCAGGGCATATACAGCAAGTGATGAAATTAACAAGAAATGTTCCAGGTCGCTAACTGGGCTGAGGGTTCTGTTGCCTTAGGAACAAGAAGCACCTGGTTAGAGCCAAGGATAGATAGCAGGTGGGGTGAAGCTAGCCCAATTCCAGTATCTTAAAGGCACAGGCCTTGGGGGGACGGGGGATGATGAAGCTGTCTAGCCCGTGGAGACAGGGCTGAAATTTCAAGTGATGGTGCCATCATTCGGATTTGCTGTTCAATTAGCAGGAGCAGGGGCATGTAATTGAGTTACTAAGAGGCCTGCTGTGACGGCTGCGGGTAGCAGAGGGAAGGCGAGCCCTGTTCTTGTCAGCCAGGCACTGGGTAATTCATTTCCCCTCTAGGAGCTTCCAGGAGGCTTCTTGTCACCAAAGAGGCACTTCCATCAGCAATAAATAAAGGTACCTCACTGGGCTGTGGTTCCACTGCGGGGAGCCCGTAGGGCCTGAGAATAGACCTCAGGTGATCTTTGGTCACTGGGGCCCTGGTTATGACTCTGTAATGTGCCTGATCATTTCTAAATGCTGTGCTGAGCCCTGGATGCCCCCTGCCCTCTAAAGGGAAACCCTCCTTATAGCCACAGGTTCAGATCCCTGCAGGTTTGAGTGAGCACCTCAACCAAAGCATCAGTCCAATGCAGCATGGAAGGGTTTTTCCCAGCAAGAACCTGAACTCCTGTTTGCTCTACCCAGACCTCAAAGATCACAGGGCACTTTATAGATGAGCAGGGGTTTTGGTCAGATAGCCTTGGCCAAGATGTTTCGTTTTACATGCACTGTTCTGCTGCATGCTAGCTGGCTGCCACCTTCCACCCCAGAAGTAGCTGCATTTCAGTGGCGATGGTTCACGAAGCATTCTAAACATGTGAAACAGCCTTCTACTGCATGAGATGCTACCTAGATAGGTATTTATCAATACTTTTATCAAGGGAAAACATAGCTGTATTCAAATAGGGTGACCAGACAGCAAGTGTGAAAAATCGGGACAGTGGGTGGGAGGTAATAGGAACCTGAGTAAGAAAAAGACCCCAAAACCAGGACTGTCCCTATAAAATTGGGACATCTGGTCACCCTAGTATTCAAACCATCCACCAACAGCCCTCTGCCCTTCACCCAGTTTATGTTGTCTGAAATACAGGATGGAGGGTGGGATAAACCTCTCAGACGTTTGTTCAAGATAGTTTGACGGCTGGGATGCTGGGGTTGTTGGGCCATTCAACCAATGATTGTCAGGCGGAGGTGAAGTTCATTTCCATGTTGCTACCCTATTGGTTGTTGAAATGCTGCTGTAAAAAGTTGTCTCAGGCATTTCTTATGATTGCAGGAAGTAAAATGTTGCAGCTGTGATGTCAAAGCTGAGCTAGTCACCCTCCGGTGACATCCTAGTTTGAGTGTGAATATTTTGGGAGAGTTCTTGCTCTGTCTCTTAGAGAGCCATTCAGGAATTTAGGCTGTTCTGAGCGGCATTGTAGCCTAGTGTTTAGAGCAAGGACTCCTGGGTTCTCTAAACCTTCTCTTTAGCTCCGTTTTCCCCATCCATACAATGGGAAGAATAATTTCAAAGCCAACAGAAGTCTTGAAATGCTTGGTTTGGAACTGATGGGCCAGTCTCCCATCTCTTTCCCCTCTTCCCGCCAACACGACTGCAGTTTTGTTTTCCGGGTATGGAAGGTGTTGAACACGGCCACATGCACTGAGAGGCCAGACCCAGAGGATGAATGTCAGGAATAGTGGAGGGGAGGGGTCAGAAATACTCAAACAGTCTCCCACGCAGGGGCCGTTCAGATCCAGAGGCAGGTATAGTGTCTGCTGTCTCTAGCAAGCCATAGATCAACCCAAACGTACATCCTGCGCCCTGGCAGCTGTTGTATCTAGTCCTTGAAAAGATCCACTTAGTTTAGCCCTAAACTATGTGGAATGCAGCAGCCAGGGATGAGCCAGTCTCTGCAGTGTATCTCAAAGCCCTGGCTGCACTGTGGTGCAGTGGATAGAGCACAAGACAGGGAGTCCAGAGATCTGGGTTTCGTTTCCAACTCTGCCACTGCCTTCCTGTGTGACTTGGAGCATGTCACGTCACCTGTCTGTGCCTATTTCCCCGGTCTATAAAATGGGGATAATGACCCTTTCCCGCCTTTGTAAAGCACTCTGAGATCCAGGGATGATAGAGTGACCAGATGACAAAGATTAAATATTGGGATGAGGGAGGGGCGGAGAACAAAAAAAGCCGGCGGAGCACCGAGCCGCAGGGGGCTCAGGGACCCGGGCAGGGGGCGAACCAGGCAGCTGGGCCCGGCCTCTTCTGACAGGAGCATGTCCGCCCCCCGCGTGTCTCTGCCGCCCACCTGGGCCCTGCCTGCTCCGCGCTGCCCCTGGACGCTCCGCGCTGCCCCGCGCCTGCAGGGCTGGAGTAGCCTCCGCCCCACGCTCCCAGCCCCGGCCCCTGTGCAAACCCCAAGGGCTGGCCAGACTGCTGCACCCGGAGGGGCGTCTCCTCCCCGGGCCTGGCTCGGAGATGCCCCTCCGTGTGCAGCGGCCCGGACAGGAGCCCTCTGGGGCGGGGGGCTCAGAGCTGAGCCCCCCCGTCTCCCTCCTGGGGGAGCAGCCTCCTTGCCAGCCCGCCCGGTGCCAGACCTAGACCTAGACCTAGTGAAAAGAGATCAAGTACTATTATTAAAGTAACCCCAAGCACAGCAAATGGACAGGGTTGGAGTCCAGAGGCACACTGGAACTGGTGTTTCTTTTTTTGTTTTGTTTGTGTTTTAATGTCTTTTGTTCCTGCCCTGCTGGTCCCTGCCTCTCCCTGGGGAGCAGCAGGCCTGGAGCATGCTCCAGATCTTGGAGGCGAAGGGGAGAGAGAGCCTGGCGCTCATTTGGGAGCCAGCCGGGCTTGTTGTTTTATGCAATCACAGGCTGCGATTCCAGTTGCAGTGGGACTCGTTAGCTGCCTCTGAGCCGACCGAGCCAGATGTGCTCAGGGTGTTCGCCTCGGCGAAGGGGCCGCCGAACAGGAAAGGGGCGGGGTGGGGGGAGAAGTCGAAGCCAGGATATTTCAGCAATGCGCACACACCAGCCGCGCTGCGAAGGTCAAAGCCTGGCCACTGTGATCATGGCTGGAGATGGAATGCGAGGGGCTGGGCTTTCCAAGCAGCAGGGAGCTTTGATTTTTGATTCCACCTCAGTTAAAAAGTGGAGTGCTGGAGCCGTGAGGAGGAGACCAGACGGAGCCCCAGGTGCCTCCCGCTCTGTGGGAAGGCGCTCCCTGGCCCAGAGCTGTCAAGCTGGTTGCCTGCTGCATCCTGAGTTGCCAATCCTCCAGGATTGTCCCGCAAAGTCTCCAGGAATTTAAAGATTAATCTCGAATTAAAGATTACGTCATGTGACAAAACCTTCCAGCCAAAATTGGCAACCCTTGCTGCATCTCGTGAGTCACAGGGGCTGGGATCCTACCACTCTTGGGACCCACCTGATAATGTACCCCCAGGCCATCACCTGCTGCTCAGGCCTGGCACCAGCTGCCCTAGTGAAAGGACTGATTTCAGGGACGCCAGTCCACCTCATTCACCTTTCCCTACGGAGGCTGTCTGTCTCACACACAGTTGCACACAACATGCATGCACACTCGTGCTCCTAATCCCTCGCACATACATGCAAACACATGCAGCCATGCTAACACCAGGGGGGTTTAATCTCCATTTGCAGAGACGGGCTTCCTAGGTTACAGGGAACAACTGCATAGTTTTGAGGTTAATAATTCAACATCTTCCCAAGCCTGGCCAAGGCTCCTGACGACGGGGGGCAGGGAGCATAACCACCTCCCTGATATTCATAGATTCATATTCATAGATTCTAGGACTGGAAGGGACCTCGCGAGGTCATCGAGTCCAGTCCCCTGCCCGCATGGCAGGACCAAATACTGTCTAGACCATCCCTGATAGACATTTATCTAACCTACTCCTAAATATCTCCAGAGATGGGGGATTAACTAACCCCTTCATGCTATGATGATAAACCTCTAGCCCCTTAAAGCACCAATGTCTAAGTGGTATAATGTGTGACCATGGGCAAGTCACTTAACCTCTCTGTGGTTATGCAATGGAGATAATACGGGGTTCTGTGAGGCTAGATACATTCATGGGCGTGAGCTGCTCAGACATGACAGTAATGAGGGGGCAGGTAAATATCTAAGGCAGATAGCTGGGAATTCTGCTTGCATGTGCCCAAGTGACAACTGCGCAGGACCCGTGGGAATTGGCCCTGAGTTTCACTCTATCGTTCGGCCCTGGGGGAGAGGGAGCCAAATCCTGCAGCTGGATTTTAAACATGGTTGGCTAATGTTACAGCCATTAATCACCTTTGTAGATAGCGCAGACTAAGAGCTGAAGGGAGCCAATGAGCTAATCGGTCTCTTCCTTCTCTGACTGCTCCTGCCATTACAGGCTCCTGGTAATGAAATCTCCCACTTCAAGGCTAAGCTGACAGTTTGCAGGGGGTGAGTGCGGAAGGAATTTTCCCCCTACCCCCTACATTGCATTGCTCAATTGGCTCAAGTGTATTCTGGAAGAGTTTCTGCCTTCCTCGGGCGCGGCGGCTGTTGGCTACTGCCCAGGGGGTGGCAGGGAGGTGGGTCAGAATGATGGGCACAATATGAGATGGCAAATCTTAGTCCTAGAAAATGTCCCAAGATAAGAAAGGGAGGGCGGATTTGTGGGCAGGGCATTGTCCTGGGCCTTGGGAGAGCTGGGTTCAATTCCTGGCTCTGCCACAGACTCCCCGTGGGACCTTGGGCAAGTCACTTAGTCTCTCGGCATCTGTAACACCCTTTGTCTGTGTAGTCTATTGTAAGCTGGTTGAGGCAGAGACGTTCTTACTGTGTGCAGTGGTGCCCTCAGCTGATGCTGGAATAAGCAGCATGGCATTGCTCCTTGCAAGTGAAAGGCCGGATTGACCCCACACACAGGAGTTGCTTCTAATTGACAAGAGGAGAGTCAGCACCTAAATCCTCCCAGGTGTCCTCAACCCCAGAATCTGTGTCTGGCCAGAAAAGCCCCTCGTCTTCTGTCATTGCATTGGAAGGGGCAGCTCCTTTCTGGAGGAGAGTCTCTCTTCTTGCTGCAGGCCTGCTCTGTCCAGAGAGCGTGGGTAGCTCTCCCCGCCCTTCCGGCCCTGTTTACATTCAGGCGTGCTTTGTCCTTTTGCCTCTCCGGTGTGGGGTTTGCGGCCGGGCTCCTGGCCAGGAGCTGATCGGACACATGCAAGTGGGATTTGCGGGCTGCTGTTTTGATTCCAGCTGGAGGAGCGTGTGGGGCTGGGGATGAGAGGAGCAGCGTTAGTGTCCGGAGCAGGGAGCGGGGTAACAGCATCCAACTGCAGCTTTGCCTGCCAGACTAGCCTTTGACTGTGTTTACATTTCTGTGCTGGTCCAAATGGGGGATGGAGAGCCCTGGCTCGAGTTAGGCCGAGTACATGCAAGATTCACCCACGCCCATCTGCCATTGACTGCACCTCCTCCTGACGGCAGCATGCCATGGTATTCCAGCCCAGGGCTCCTCCCCACCACTGGCCAGAGCACCTCCCACCTCCCTGCAGTTCCAGTCCTGCATCCTCACATCACATGTAGTGCTGCCAAATACATCCCATTCCTGACCTGCCACCCCCTGCTATTCCTACATCCCCCTCCCTCCCCCCCGCAGCTCTGCCAGCGCCCCTCAGTCCCAGCCCCACACTGCTGTTCCAGCCCTGGGTCTCCCCTCGCCCCCCGCAGCTCTGCCAGCGCCCCTCAGTCCCAGCCCCACACTGCTATTCCAGCCCTGGGTCTCCCATCACCCCCCTCAGTTCTGCCAGCGCCCCTCAGTCCCAGCCCCACTGCTGTTCCAGCCCTGAGCCTTTCCTGAGCCCTGGGCGGAAAAGGTTGCCTGTGGTGGAAAGCAGCACTGGTGGCTGTGCCCAGCAGAGAGAAGGACGAGGCAGTGAGCCCAGGCGTGGGGAGGAGCTGCTGGGCTGAGGGAAGCCATTGTAGGGGTGCCACTGCGGCTGCCACTCTGCCCCGGCCAGGCCAAGGCGGGTGGCTGAGGCCTTGCTGGGGGAGAGGTACTGCGGCGTGCAGGTCGGCACGTCTGATGGGGGAGCAGAGCGGCAAAGCGCAGAGGTGTGTACTGTCCTCCGAGGGCTCGCGCTGCTGCCAGAGCAATAAGGCTGCCAGCCAGGCACCAGGGGACCATGTGCTTCAAAGGGCCACCCGTGTTTGCCTTCTCTTTGAAGAGGAGCCGATGTTGCTAGCACCTGCTCAGTAACCCAGGCCGGGACGAGGAACTTTCCCCAAGCGGACCCTTGGGCTTCCCTGGCTCATGGCACCATGCCCCAAGGGGCAATTCAGTCATCTTTTCTGTGCAAGGTTTCCTCCCTCTCCCTTCCAACCCCAACCCTCAACATCACCATGTAGGACTGGGAAGTTGCTACCGAGCCATCTAGCTTCTGGCACGAGAGAATCCGGCTTGACGGGTCTGGAGGCTGGCGCAGCGCCTCCCAGCTATGTGCAGATCCAACATGAGACCAGCTCTGGGGTGGAGAGTGTCACTCGGTCTTCATGGCCAATTCACTCTGGGCCTCCCTGCTGACAGTGCCTGTGATGGGGCTGATGGGAGCCAGGTGTGATCGGGGTGCCTGTCTGCTAGAAGCTGGGCTGAGACCCACCAAGCTCATCTCACATTGAGCCACCAAGGAGCCTTCATGCAGCAGTTGGTTTTGAACCTGCTACCGTGAGGCAAGTGGTTCCATATCTCATGACCCCGAAGGTCGGTCAGTTTGTCTTCATGGCTTGGACTTGGCGCTCTCCTCCCTTCACCTCCTTTTGAGGGAAAGCCCAGTGGGGTCCATGGGGCAGGTGCTCAGCAGTCATTACGGGAACAGGCCCATAGACAGTATGAAATAATGGAGTTGCTGTGTGGCCCTATGGCCTGGGCATAAGCATTGCTCATGCCCAAGGATGCCATCCGGATGCCCTTACATATATACCTCCTAACAGCGGACTTAGGAGAGTGTCAATTTGCTCTGCCTGAGGTGATGGTGTTGGGGGTCTGGGTGGCAGGGGTCAGACAGAGGGGAGGAGGGAAGTGGGGAGCTCAAGATCCACCCAGAACAACAGAGCAGTTGGGTAAAATGATCAGCAGTGTTTAACTGTCATCATTAGGTTTCAGAGTCAACACCTCCTTGAAACGAATGTGGGCAGCTCAGAGTTATTACTTCACACTTCAGGAAGGCATTCTTGGGGGCGGGGGCACAGCACACCTGGGAGGTTTTCTCCACGACCCGATGGCCAGAAACATGCTTTACCTTTGAAATGAAAGCGTTAAATTCTGTAGAGGCCAGCAGGGTCACTGTGGGGAAGGGCTGGTCCAGCATCCAGCTGAGCGCCAGCTCCACTCTGGGCCTCGCAGGTGGTTCCTAAAGGCAGCGGAGGCTTAGCAGGTGCTGCTCCTTTAAGACTCAGCAGTGCAGCTCCGTTCAGTGCGCACAGCCCAGCTGGGAGATGTTGACTTGCTAGAGGAGGTAAGATAAGGCGGATCTGGGCTCAGCCTCTGGTTCCTTTGTTCTGGCTGCTAGGTGAGCAGGAAGTGGAGGGCGTGGCTGCCTGGGTCGGAGGAAGGGGTTGAAAGCAGGGCGGGTTGGGGGTTCAGGCTGCTGGACTGGCAGGATCCCTGAA
Source organism: Trachemys scripta elegans (assembly GCF_013100865.1). NCBI lineage: Eukaryota > Metazoa > Chordata > Testudines > Emydidae > Trachemys > Trachemys scripta. Next base: position 124,787,351 of record NC_048301.1, read on the forward strand.
GCAGAAGAAAAGGGGGAAGGAGCTGTTGAGAGCCCCGCTGGGTGCATGTTGGGTGCTGAGCTCTTTGGGAAATCTGGCCCTGGGGGGGTCCTATATGAATACTCCCTGGAGCAGGAAGGCTGGAGCTTAGCCCTCTGGACAAGAGAGGGCATATGCCAGTGGAAGCTGGCAAGCAAAAGACTCGGCTAGCAGAGACCACCTTGACACCCTCCATCTCCTCCCGGGAACCTGGGCACGACCATGTCTGCTCTTGTGCCTGTCTGTTACTTCAGCCAGTCCCCACGTTGCCTGGGTCTCTCCCAGCTGGCCCAGCGAGCATAAGCTCACCGGATGGGCCGAAACGCTGGTGCACGGCTGCCCTGGCTTTCACGGCTGCCCCAATGCCAGGAGGAGGCCCCTGGTGGGGAGGAGCTGGAGATGAGCTTGGCCCCATGGAAGGTGGGGGCACTCCTCAGGTAAGCATGAGGGCTTCCAATAAGCGCCGTGGTACGGTTGAGTCGGGACAGCACCAGCAGCGCAGGCCCACTGTAGCAAATGCAAGGCTTGCCTGGCCTTTAGAGAGAGACGGAACATGGCAAGCTGTGTGGGAGCCTTGGGCAGCCCTGCTGGCATCCGGCAGCGAAGGAGTTAAGGACCTCTGGCAGCTTAGGTGGCTGTTAATGATTGAGAATAATGACTCGCTTGTGGGTTTTAAGGAAAACATTTTCTGGCAGCATGAAAACCACCAATGTTTGGGGCTGGGAATCCAGAGAGGGGATGTGGTGGCACTGAGGGGGTGGGGCAGGGAGGTGGGTGTGCAAGGGAGTCAGTGCACAGCTTGATAGTGTGGGCCACACAGGTGCAAACCTAAGCAGCATCTGCCCCCCGGCTGCCCCCAGCACCCTCCTTCCCCCTCCAACCCCTTGTCTGCACAGGGGGTGGGGAAGGGATCACTGCTCAGGGAGGTATGTCCCTGCCACAGATTCTGCTCTGTGCGGGGAACAGCACCCGGAGCACATGGGGTGGGGGTGGCTCCTTGTTCTCCACCTGGTTGATTTGAGAGACAATGCTGTAAAAACAGCCAGGCAGGGCAGAGGGGTAATACCCTGAGCTGTAAATCTAGAGCGGGAGAGGGATGGTAGTAAAGTGCTGCTGGAGTCTGTCTAAACTGACTGGCCTGAGCTTGTAGCATCCTTCCCTGCAGACTCTAGACTAGTGTTTACTCTGCGCACGTGGGGTCCCATTAAGCAGGCACAGAGGTCTCACGTCTGACAGGCAGCTTAGGGTCTGGGAGCAACCACTTTAAAGCATCCCCAAGTCTCCCAGCGCCATTTCTTTCAACCAGTGCTTAAAGAGCGACCTTTGCTCCACAAGTGATTTTTCACTGGCCCCTTGGGTGAGCACTTCATTTAGGCTTTTCTGTGCCGTGGAAGGCACTGATGGGGGGGAGGAGCCTAGCAGCCAGGAACACGGGGGTCTCCCCTCACAGACATGGAGCAAGCCCAGAGACCGCCTGAGTGCAGTGTCTGGCTGCCAGCAACACAAGCTCTGGGGTTGTACCAGCCTTCCCTAGACCCTCAGTGAGCCATCCCCAAAGCAGGGATCCAGCAGTCTGTCCATCCATCCAGCGTGGCCTCTCCTTGCTGTGGCTGAAATCTGGGAGGTCCCAGCTGCTTAGCTGAAATGCACATGGTGGAATCTGCGAAGGTCCCTGTCCCTAGTGACGGGGAGGACAAGGGTTTGGGAAGCTGTGTGACTCCAGCCTGCTCTCCGGGAGTTCCCTTTGCGACCCCAGGGTTGGCAGCTGGCAGTTGTTTGCCTTGGACAATTGAAAACAGAGAGGGGAATTTTTTGCACTTAAGCAGTTTCTGTTCTACCCGTGAAAAGAAAAACAACCTGGTTAACCATGGAGCTGAGCAGACCACCTAGGAGGCTGGAGGCCGGGGCTTGGAAGGGAGCCAAGCATCCTGGAATGCCCAGGGCAGCCCCAGCTTCGGCAGATCCATCCCACAATGATGAGTCCCCAAAATCCAGTCAGGCCCTTGAGATTGCAGTGGTGGGGGCGGTGGTGCGTGGCCAGCGCCCTCAGCTCTGAGCTTCCCCCGTGGCTGACTGGTTGCAGAGGGGACACCGTGTCATGCCGCGGTGCTTGACCCAAGCCCGAGCGCACACCTGACCCGACCTGTGCCAGAGAGGGTCGCATCATTTTCTGACTTGATCCCACCTCTTGTCTGTGGGGTGGGCACGATGGCAGCTGCGTTGCCCCACTCCTGCTGGCTGCCGCCCCCAGCTGCACTGTGCACAGTGCCTTGCCGTGCTCGCTCGGTGGCATGCATAGCACAGAGCGGTGGCAGCGGCTGGCAGGAGCGGGCCACGCAGCCACCACCACACCGAACCCACTGGCAGGAGAAGGCCATCAGCGGTGACCCGAGTTAACCCTGAGAGAGCCAGGTTGTTTTGCGACCCAAACCCGGCACTTGCAGTCTGATCCTATCGGATTTGGGTTGGGATGCAGGGCTCTGCCCAGAGCCACTCTGGTCTTTCCCCTGCTGCACCCGCCTATGCAACTCTGGCCACCTCCTCCTCTAGGCTTCAGACAGTGCCCCGTGGCGGAGCCTTTCTCCTGAGCCAGCCTGGGTGCCGATCTGATTCTGTTTCCTTCCCTCGTCTTGCTTCTCAAGCCGCCAAAGGATCTCCAGGCTGTGGTGAAGCTGGGACTGCCAGGGAGATAAAAATAGAAGCACCCAGTGCCACCTCCTTGCTGTCTGTTTCAGAGCTGGGAAGCGGTGAAGGGCCGGTTCTTCACGCAGTCACGTGCTGTTTGTTTGCCAGGAACGCGGTGTTCTCTGGAAAGTCCCCATGCTCCCAAACTAATGCAGAGGCAGCCTGACACCTCGGGAGTGATTTCCCCAAGCATGCACGCCGTGGGGCTCCCCAGCATCTGGAGCCCCTTGCAAAGCAAAGGGGTCTCTCCCCATGCAGCACCCAGCCTGTCACCATCTGCCTTCTGCCAGGCCAGCAGGTCTGATGAGGAGAGCAGACAACAGAAAAATACGTACCAGGGTCTGGCCAAGTTGGAGAGATAGCGGGGGGGGGAGGGGCAGGAATTTCGAGCAGGTCTGTCAGTTCTCTGGACCTGTCCGTGACCAGCTCCCTCCCCCACCCTGCTTGACTCTGGGAAAACCTGTTCTGGAGCAGATCCCACAACCCCAGCCAGTTGTGTCTCCCGCAGGTGCAGCACCCTGTCCCCAGAACGGACAGCCTTTGTGACGCCGCTGGGTGGGATGGGGAAAAGACTGTTATACCCCATGGGGGGTAGGAGTTCAGAGAACAAACGAGTCCATTCCAGGTGGGCGTGGTACCCAAGTTCCAGGTCTTCTCCTGAGGATTATGCCCAATGTGTCCATTCTAGGTAGGCACAAGAATCCAAGCAGAGTCCGGGGGAGGAGACCTGGAACTAAAGTCCAGGGAGGTCAAATCCAACTCCGGATTCCTCCATTTCTCTCTTCTCAGGGTGGTGCCCTTGTGGGCAGGCTTTGTGATCTATCTCCTTTCATTCCCAAGAGCCGGGGGAAATCCTAGCTGGGATACCTCTATCCACATGGAGCCCCCTCGGTCTGGCTCCATCGGACTGTGCAAGGTGGAAGGTTCCCTCTGGGGAAGGGGGCCAGTTGGTCACAGCACCAAGCTAGGTTAAAGCCTTTATCCCCGTAGGAAACTGCTTGGTGTCTCTCTCCAGACAGTTGCCCGTGAGCTTGATCACAGGCAAGTGATCATCATTATGCATTGGGGAGGGGGAAGCTTTGCTCATCAGTAGATGTGAGTAATGAGCAGCGGGGAATTATTAACCTGGGGCCTCCCCTCCCTGATGAGATCATGCCATGATCATGCACAGTCATTGCCCTGGACTCTCAGGCTGCCGGTCCAGCTCTCCCTCTCCTGCACACAATGGTGGGGCCGTTTCCTCCGCTAGCTCAGGGCCCTCGCTAGGGTGTCTGCCAGTCCCCTGGCTATCAGCAAGCATAGCAGTGTGTGTGTCTCTTTTCCCCTTTACCTTCCACTGTTTAATCCTGGCGGATGGAGATGTTTAAAATTCCCTTCCAATCTGTCAACACCTGGGCCAGGCTCCCTTCCTCAGGGCCGGGAGCTCCAGTCTGTGAGCCACATGGGCCCTTCACTGAGCCAGAACAGCAGCAGGAGCGGCAGCTCCCACTTGGCTTGATTTTCTCTTCCCTGTTCCACAAGGGGCAGTCACAAAGCCACCGAAGGCTCGGCGTTATCTGTGCATGCTGGCGATTCACAATCCGACCCCTTCTGGCTGGGGTTCCCTCGTACCCCTAGACTATAGCGCCCAGGTGCTGCCGGAAGTGGCGTGGGTATGATGGGGCTCTCTCTTCAGAAATAAACCAGTGCCCCAGCTTGGTGGCCAGGGGCTGTGATATGTGAGGCATCGTTCTGATCCATGATCCTGACTTGCCTGGGCATTAAATTGCCCCTGGCCTCATTCACGGGTGTAGGTAGTGCCCTTGCCAAATCCCAGTTTAGGTCATTACCTTCTGCCTCCCTAATTCCCCCTGCAGTTTCATTTGGACACGGTACCCTTCTCTTCCTGCCCTAAACTGTTACATACCATTATGCCTGCACTCCACCCCAGAGGTGGCTGCCTTTCAGTGGCCAGCGCAGTCATTCCTATATCTATGGTAAACTGCTCAGGTTGGCTGGTGCCGCCCGATGCCACAGTCCTGTCATTCCCACCGGGGCTACAGATTTCTGATGAAAGTCAGGTGCTATTGGATTCTCAAGGGAAAGAGCCCCAGACTCTACACTGTTTAATGACCATGCTAGGTCCAGAGCAGGTGGCGAGATTCCCAAGGAGCCTGCAAGTTCATGGGCTTGCTTTCATTTGAGCCCTAAACCGCGTGAGACTATGCAGTCCTGTGTGAGCAGACCCAGCTCCGGCTGGGGGCTGTGCTCTGCAGGCTGTCTGCTCTGTGAGCCTAGTGGACAGGGCAACGGACTGGGACACGGGCTGTGGATTCTGTTCCCAGCTCTGCTGCTGCGCTGTTAGGTGACCTTGGGCAAGTCGCATCCCGTGCCTCAGTTTCCCCACCTGTAAAACGGGGATAATGATACTGACCTTCTTTGTAAAGTGCTTTGAGATCTACTGATAAGGTGGTGGGTGAACAGGCAACACAGCAAGCTCTTAGTTCCCACCTTGGCTAATTGAGTGCAGAGAGGAAAATGCTGCTCAGCTGAGTGGCAGGGGAAAGAGGAGAAACCACTGCCTGAGGCAGGAAAAGTCACCCGTTCTCTAATGAGATTAGAGACTGATCCACACCCAGGGGTGGGAAGTCAGTCGCTGACCAACTTTATATGGTTGTGAGAAACCCCTGGGTGCAACTCCACACCTGGGACTCAGTTTTCAAGCCCTCAGCACCCTCCATCCAGGGCACGTTTTTAAAAGAGCTCTGCACCTCCTAGCCTGGGAATGGGCTCAGGGCTGGCATTTCGAGACCTGTAGTTCCTCATTGGTATTGTATAACATTGATATTGGGCCAGTGCCTGGAGGCCACTCAGGTCCAGGCCCTGTTGTGTTGGGCACTGCGTAGGCAGAGGAAATGACAGGCCCTGCCCCAAAGAGCTCCCCGAGTCCCCGTCTAAAATGTCGGCAGCTCAGGCTTTGAACTTGAGCTGTATTGCTGGGAAGGCAAGCGGCGGGGTGGGAGGGGATAGAGGATTGACCAGCTGGCTGGCTGAGCTGTGGGACTTTCCTCCATTTCCTCACTCCTTGGCCTTCTGCAGCCCCTTTGCTCCCAGTCCCACTTCCTTTTCTTTTTTTCATTCCCTCCTCTAAGGCCCCGAGTCAGACGTGCTTATGGGTAACTTTGAAGCCCTGACACAGTATGGGGGTAGGTGGCATAGGAAAACCTGGACGTGAGCTAAGGCCAGATCCCCAGCAGGTATAAATCAGTGCAGTGCCCCTGACGGCAATACCAGCTGGGCAGCTGGCCCATAGATTTTTGGCCTTTGAGAACAGAATCCAATCTGACGCGACTGACCCAGCAGAAGGCTGGGCTGCGGGACCACAACACCCCTCTGCCACCACCTCTGCCCACCACCCCGGGAGGTCGCAGTCCACAGATGGGGAAAGGCAAGTCGAGCAGTTATGTGTTTTCTCCAAGCCACAGCCCTCGATTGCAGGGCTTGAATGGTACCCTCACTTGGCAAGACTGGCTGGTAAGGAGCAAGCCAGGCGGGGGTAAAATGCCTGTTGGGGAAGAAACTCAACAGCCGGGGAGGGAGGGGGAAGAATCAGCAGCCAGTTTATTATTATTTGGGAAAAATAATAAATCCTTCCAAAGCTCCGCTACTCGCCTTCTCCCTCCTTGCTGTGTGCTGATTGATTCCTCCGGCTCCTCGGCACCAGACAAAGCCTCCCCTTTGTGCTCATGCCTGGTTTATCTGGGCACAGACGCGCCGTGGAGGAGAGAATGTTTCCTTTCTTTTTTCCCCCTCTCTCTATCTGCCTTCGACCCGCTGTGTCCTTTTGTCTGACGGGCTGGAGGCAGCTGCCGGGCAGATAGATGCTTTCTGGATTGGTAGCCGGCAGAGGGAGGCTGCTGGGTCTGGGCTTCAGCGGAAGTGGGAGTTTAAAACAATGGCAGTTTGGAACGTAGATGGGTGTTTAGGGGCTGGATTCTCACAGGGGCTGAGGGCCTGCAGCTCTCATTGAAGCGAATGGGAGCTTTGGGCGCTCAGCTCCTCTGAAAGTCAGGCCCTTAAAATCTTCCTGTTCTAGGCAGTGCTTTCCATGGGGCTGCTGTTCCCAGGGATGGAGATGTTCACAAGGCAAGAGGGTGTAGTAGTTAGAGCTCAGGATCGGGACTCAGCAGACCTGCATCTGCCACTCACTCGCTGGGTGGCCTTGGGCATGGCACATCCCTGCTCTCTGCCTAGTTTTCTCCATCTGTAAAACACAGGGAGAGACACTGACTTAACTTCTGCCTTGCAGGAATCCACAATTGTGGCAAGTTCCAGATCTTCACTGGCCACAAGTGGGCGGCAGCTTTTGGGTTTTCATTTGCTGTACCTGCAGTGGAGAACTCACCTAGCATTCTGCAGTGGCTCTCCTTGCACGTCTCCTATCCATAGACTGACCCTACGTGAATTAGCTGGGGCAATCTGACAGCACTAGCCTACGGTGCTGTGGTGCCAAAGCATGTAAGGAATTAGCAGCTATTTAGGGCAGCTAGGAGATGCATCAGCAAACGTGAGCTATGGCTACACTGGATTTAGAGCCCAGGTGTCCTTACTCAGGTTCCACAATGGGGAGGTAACAATACTTATCTCCCTGGGTAAAGCATTTTGATATGTGTGGCTGATTATTATTTGTATGGCGGCAGTGCCCCGGGGACCCAGTCCTAGAGCCAAGGCCCGTGGTGCTAGGTGCTGTACAAACAACAAGTGGATGCCTAGTGTCACGTCCGTGCTAAGCCGTACCTTTGTGGAGAGGCTTTTCAGTCAGGACTTGGCAAACGTGTTTAGAATTCAGCCTGATGCGCCCAAGTCTTGGTGAGATTGGTTGGTTTGTTTTTGAACAAAACCAAGGACATCCAAGTATCTGCTGCAACCTGAGCGACGTTGGGTAGCAGGTGCCCACGTATTCACTAGGTGAAGGCCAGGTGCTGAGAACGGACGGCAAGTTAGTCCCCAGGCTACTTAGTTCTATTGCTGCCCTCCCCTCTGGTCCCAAATGCATTGCAGTAAATTGCTTCCTCAGCAAAAAGTGCTTCCAAACGCTCCAGCAATGCCTTAATCGGAGGAGAGTGATATGGATTTGGGGGAGGGGAAGAGGTGAAGGAAGGGATAGGAAAACAAAGGAGGAAGCCGAAGACTGGTTTGGACTGCAGCCACGCCACCCCCCTAGGTTTAGAGCAGCCTGGCTCCTTGCCCCAGAGCCGTGTCTAAGAACATATGCAAAATCTCTAGACAAATGGTTTTATTTTTCGCTTTTGAAAAGGTCACGGCAAATTGTTGGCCAAATGTTAACTTTCTTCCAACGACAACCAGGATAATCCTCAGCCCCTGCTGACTTGCGTGGTCCCTGCTGCCTCAAAGTGCTCGTACCAGTCGCTGTGCCTGCTGCTGAAATGCAGCTGCCTCTGGGGTGGGGGCGAGGTAGCCTGTTCTGCATGAGCAACAGGGCTTTGGAGAGGGGAGGAGTAGCTTCCATCTGAAACAGCAAGGGGACAGCTAGGGTGGGGGGCAGAATGGAAGCGTCTGAGTTTAGATTTGGTTGGGGGTGCTGAAGCAGCCCAGGGTTGTGCTTTCATATAAACCTAGTGCAGATGCTGGTGGGATTTCACTGGAGCGCCAGGCTCCTCTCCAGCGAAAATGGAAGCAGGCTCAGAGGTGGAAACAAGATCTGGACTATGGGCTCTGACAGGTGAGACAACTGGGGAAGGGGAGGATGTGTCCCTCCCCCACATCCCAGTTCCCACCTCCCTTTCCAGTCTGGCCTGGGTTGAGAGCTCAGCACACAAACGGCTTAGTGCAGAGGGGAGGCCTAGGCTGGACTGGATTTTTTTTCCCCCCTCTCCTTTCATGAAGGCCCCACCAGTCTGACCATTACCTCAGGCCTGCAGGAATCCCAGACGCTCCAGCGAGGGCGGGGGCTCGGAGAGATGGTTTCCATTAGCCTGTGTATCCCACGCACGGGGGGGGGGGGAGGTGTCAATCGGGGCTGTTAACCACCTCAATCCTGGCCAGCGGTGAGGGGTGTGGTGGCTGCAGTTCACTCTTGATGCAAACGCTGGCGCGTTCTCTCATGGTGCATAAGCCCCAGAGAGACCGTACCTTAGGATGGGGTCTAGCCAGCTCCAGGGCTGAAGGCAAATGCATGAGGAAGCATCCCCTTGCTTTGATCCAAAGGTGTGAACTAAACATACGCCCTCCAATGCTAGTGCCAGTGTCTGGGATGTCCAGTGCCCCCCCCACCTCGCACACTCAGCGCTCCCTGCCTGCCCCAGTGCTGTCCACAGATTCCCAGTTTCCACCCAAAGGCTGGCAAGCAAACAGCGGAGGCAGCGCCAATGCCGCAGGCTGGTTTGCTGCGGCTCAGAACAGCCTGGGTGAGTCTTGCCCTGGGCCGGTGCCTGCTTATCGAAGGCACTGCATCCCCGTAGATGGCAACACGGCTGGTGCCCGCTCTGTGAATGTAACCAGCCAAATTCAAGGAACCGATTATGTAACGAAGGGGAAACCACCAGCTGCAGCCCTGCGGGCGTGGGCCTGTTGGTCCTGAATCACTGTGTATTTTTAGTGGCGGCATCAGCGTCTCACACAAGTGGCCCTCTCTCCCGCCAATCCCTTTGCAGGGAGAAATGGAAACTATCCCAAGCAAGGGGGTGGGGAGCTAGTGTCTGATTGGGGTTTCACAGGGCTGGGGGAGAGGGTCATTCCATCCCACCATTAGCTGCGAGCACCTCCTCTTCCAGGCCAGCTCTGCCTCCTTTGTAATGACATCCTGTCATTGCAATTGCATGTCTTGTACATGGGGCTCGGATGCTGCCTTAGTCACACTGAGGTTCATGTGTAAAGTAGGCAGAGTTAAATTCTGTACCTGAATTCCCCATCGAGGTTAGGATAGGCCAAGGGGTTTCTCTTCATTTCCTATCCCAAGCTGGTTGCTGGGTGTAGAGTTTGGTTAACTGGCTAATCCCAGACAGTATCCCTGGGAGATAGGTAAACAGCTGTCCTGTCTCAACCCAGAGGTGGCTGCATCTCAGTGGTGGGGAAACGAACCCTCAGCCAAACTTTGCAAAATGGCCACTGATTTTTCAGTTTGTTTGTGTGCACCTTGAGACGCCTTGGCCTGATTTTCAGGGGTGCTGAGTGCCCAAAGGAGGCAGAATCGGTGGCCATTGTTGAACATGTTGGCCCCTGTGAAGAGACCCACTTAAAAACCAGATCCTGCAATGGCTTTGCATGCAGAGCCCCTGTGGCTTCAGAGAGTTTGACATGGGCCTCAGGGTTAGGATCCTTCAGGTGAAAGGTGTTGTAAGGTCATCATCAGCGTAGGGACTGGAAAATCAGTAGAGCTAGCCTTACCCAGTGATCTCTGTCCCTGAGTGTTGTGTTGGTTGCCTGTATATCCACAGGTAGGTTCCAGTCTAGTGATTTACTGTAACCTGTCCAAAACGAGAGCATTAGGGGTGACCCCGAAGGGTTACGTTTCCAGCAGGGCCCACACGGAGGCCATTGGCAGTGGCTTGGTGTGCACCCCACCATGTCCTGGGATGCAGGTGTCCCCCAGGTCACTGCTGGGCGGTGTGTGTCCTGCCCATTAGGTTTACAGAGATCTGACCGTTGCAGAGAAGGGAAGAGAAGCACAGAAGTGAGCCATGTGGCTGGTTCCCCACCTCCCATGCGTCCAGTGTAATTAAAGAGGAGCCTGAGTCACTTTGTAAACTGCCGGCAGCAGCTGCCAATTTGCCCGAGGCAGGTGAGGTGGCGGGGGGAGGAGGGGGGCTGTGATTCAGAGAGGAAGGCAGGGGCACAGGTGACTGCACCCAGCCCTCGCTGGAAGCCCATCCAGCTGCTTGCTGAGCCCGGAGGTATTGCGTTGGCTGGCGCTGGGCCATAGCTTTGTTCAGGAGGCTTCTCGACATGGCCGCGTGGAGGTGAGAGGGACGCAGCAGAGCTCCTGCCAAGAACGGCCTGCTCACAAATCGCCCTGCCCTTAGGCCTTGCTTGTGGCGCACACAGAGGGGGGAGGGAAGAATAAAAAAAAAATAAAATCAAGGAAAACAAAAGTTTGCAGGAACTCGGGCGAGGCCTCGTGCCAAAGAAATCAAACCACGCCCCAGCTGGCGGGTGGAGAGCTGGCCGGTGGGACGCGTGTCATGTTGATGCATCGACAACTGAGCCCATGAATATTCCATGGAGGGAAGATGAGACTGCCAGCGGGTATGCTGCTGCATCTCTAGCGATCTGTGGAAGGATGCAGCCCAGGTGGTTGCATCTGCTACCTTGGCGCTGACTCGTGTGCAGTGCAGCCCTTGCCCGCAACCCAGACGCTGATTCCGACTGACGCTCACTGTGTGTGCCACTCTCCCCATGACCATAGAATCATAGAATATCAGGGTTGGAAGGGACCTCAAGAGGTCATCTAGTCCAACCCCCTGTTCAAAGCAGGACCAATTCCCAGCTAAATCATCCCAGCCAGGGCTTTGTCAAGCCGGGCCTTAAAAACCTCCAAGGAAGGAGACTCCACCACCTCCCTAGGTAACGCATTCCAGTGTTTCACCACCCTCCTAGTGAAATAGTTTTTCCTGATATCCAACCTGGACCTCCCCCACTGCAACTTGAGACCATTGCTCCTTGTTCTGTCATCTGCCACCACTGAGAACAGCCGAGCTCCATCCTCTTTGGAACCCCCCTTCAGGTAGTTGAAGGCTGCTATCAAATCCCGCCTCATTCTTCTCTTCTGGAGACTAAACAATTCCAGTTCCCTCAGCCTCTCCTCATAAGTCATGTGCTCCAGACCCCTAATCATTTTTGTTGCCCTCCGCTGGACTCTTTCCAATTTTTCCACATCCTTCTTGTAGTGTGGGGCTCAAAACTGGACACAGTATTCCAGATGAGGCCTCACCAATGTCGAATAAAGGGGAACGATCACGTACCTCGATCTGCTGGCAATGCCCCTACTTATACAGCCCAAAATGCCGTTAGCCTTCTTGGCAACAAGAGCACACTGTTGACTCATATCCAGCTTCTCGTCCACTGTGACCCCTAGGTCCTTTTCTGCAGAACTGTTACCTAGCCATTCGGTCCCTAGTCTGTAGCAGTGCATGGGATTCTTCCGTCCTAAGTGCAGGACTCTGCACTTGTCCTTGTTGAACCTCATCAGGTTTTTTTCGGCCCAATCCTCTAATTTGTCTAGGTCCCTCTGTATCCGATCCCTACCCTCTAGTGTATCTACCACGCCTCCTAGTTTAGTGTCATCTGCAAACTTGCTGAGAGTGCAGTCCACACCATCCTCCAGATCATTAATAAAGATATTAAACAAAACTGGCCCCAGGACCGACCCTTGGGGCACTCCACTTGAAACCGGCTGCCAACTAGACATGGAGCCATTGATCACTACCCAGGGTGCAGTACAGTCCTTACCCACTGATGCCTGCTGGCTCTGACTTGCATGCAGTATGACTCTCAGCCATTGCTCGGAAACTGTCTGTTCCGCCTGCCTGTATTCAAATATCCCCAGCCTTTGGCAGATTAACGCTTTCCCGGGGGTGAGACTAAACATGGTGCCTGCTTGCCACAAGGGCAGGAAGGTGGAGGTGGGGGGGCGGGTAAATCAGGCCACTCCCTGCCCGTTCCTTGGTCACCGGTGGGGCTGGTAACTAATACTGCCAAGCAGATCTTGACTAGGTGGCTGACTAACACTGTGACTGACACCTTTATTAATGCTGACAAGGAGCATAAGGCACAGTATCTGCGTTAGGAACAATGCCACCCGAACACAACACAAGCCAGTCAGATTAGACACAGCTGGGGAATACTTGAATGGAGCTCCCAAGTAACCCTTTGCTCTGTTTAACTCCGGGTCTGACCCAGGGCTTAGATCACAGGTACTTTAAATCCATCAGTGGCTTCCATTGATTGATAAAGGACCCTGTAGTCGCCCTAGGGCTCTTCCACGTATCGTGAGACTGTCCAGTGTGCAGCGGCAGGCAAAAAAGCGAACAGAATGTCAGGAATCATTAAGAAAGGGATAGATGATAAGACAGAAAATATCATGTTGCCTCTATATAAATCCATGGTATGCACGCATCTTGAATACTGAGTGCAGATGTGGTCACCCCATCTCAAAAAAGATATATCGGAATTGGAAAAGGTTCAGAAAAGGGCAACAAAAATGATTAGGGGTATGGAACGGCTTCCGTGTGAGGAGAGATTAATAAGACTGGGACTTTTCAGCTTGGAAAAGAGACGACTAAGGGGGGATATGATTGAGGTCTATAAAATCATGACTGGTGTGGAGAAAGTAAATAAGGAAGTGTTATTGACGCCTTCTCATAACACAAAGAACTAGGGGCCACCAAATGAAATTAATAGGCAGCAGGTTTAAAACAAACGAAAGGAAGTATTTCTTCACACAACGCACAGTCAGTCTGTGGAACTCTTTGCCAGGGGATGTTGTGAAGGCCAAGACTACAACAGGGTTCAAAAAAGAACTAGATAAGTTCATGGTGGATAGGACGGTCCATCAAATGCTATTAACCAGCATGAGCAAGATGGTGTCCCTAGCCTCTGTTTGCCAGACAGGGCGACAAGGGGTGGTTCACTTGGTGATTCCCTGTTCTGTTCATTCCCTCTGGGGCACCTGGCATTGGCCACTGTCGGAAGATGGGATGCTGGGCTAGATGGACCTTTGGTCTGACCCAGTACGGCCGTTCTTATGTTCTTATGTTAATGCCATCTCAGACATCTCATGAAGATACAGGTGGAGAATGAGTTTGATGGTAGAGCTGGTCAAAATGTATCTGTTGAAACATAATTTCTGTGGAAAATGGTTGGGCAGAAAACATTTTTTTCATTTTCAGTTAGATATTTGGGTTTTTTGAGGAAAAACAAATTTGAATATTCAGTTAAAAATAGTCAGTTTTCAAAAACTGGAGGGGAAACAACCATGGGAAATTTGAATAAAAATGAAAAATGTTCAAAATTCCCCATGGAAAAATAATTGGCACTTTTCTGGCAGCTGTAGTAGGAAGCTGGGTAGGGCCACCCTTTACTGCTGAACTGCCTTTTTTGGGCATTTGTACACTAACTTTAGAGGCTCTGACGTATGGAACTGCACTGAGCTGATCTTGTGTGCAGGACTCCGCGTACCTGTGCGCGTACGTGCCCCCTGTGTTGGTTTTAATGACCCTGAAATGGACTGAGTTGTATATGGAGAGCAGAACTAGACCCACGCCTCGCCGAGAAATTCAGGCTTGGATCTAGATCTGAAATTTCCCAAGGTTTGGGAGGGCTTGAATCCAGGCTGCTGGTTCTGACCCGTTTCTAGAGACCCACCACATATTTCCATGAAGCTGCTGTTCGGTCCTTCCCAAACCGGAGATGGAGGGGGCAGACTGGGCACTGAAGGGGGATTCCTGTTGGGCACACCATTGCCAATGTGTTAGCACCGACTTGGGGTCCAAGTACGTGCATGGATGTTTGTTCCTAAATTCGAGCTCCACTGCAGAAACTGTTGCTTTTATCTTGTGCTGAGGTGCTTTGTGCTTCGGGTTAAGCCCTTCTCCACTGCTGCTGACACAGCTCCAGCCATAGAGCAGCCAGGGCCTTAGGCTGACTCTGTTTATGGAGGTTACCCTGCACAGAGGGGGGATGTTTCTGAACAGTTGTGCACAGAGGGGATTTTTATGAAGGCCTGTGTGGTGCATAGAAGAGATACTTATGTAGGGGGTAATACACCACTGAAGGGTTGTCATTGATTTGCAGCTAAGGAGATGATGTCCCTGGGAAGTCTCCATAGTATTTTACCTTGGTCAACTCACCAGAGGCAGAGCTGAGTTGAAAAGAAATCGGGAAAGCTGAGACCTAATATATACCTCCCCGCCTCTCACTGGGCGGTTGTGTAAACGCACTAGAGAGGGAGTAGAGCGTCTCCCTGGGCAGAGCCGAGCAGTGCACCGCATTATCTGTAGGCGGTGTTCCTGAGTGCCGGGGCAGCGTGTTTTGAAAGGACTGTGGCTTGCGCGTTCCCAGCTGTGGGCGGGATCGTGATAAGGATGTTATGGTTCATAACGAAAACGGTTGGTGCTCCGAGGAGCATGAGCTTCCGGCGACCCACTGTGTACTCAGCTCTGTCAAATGATCATTAAATACACAATGCTGCTGCCCACTGAAACTGACTAGGAAAGTGATCGTTCTGGTTTTACTGCCCAGGCTGGGTGAGGCATAGGAGATAAACTGCACCCTTGGCACGTGTTGGGTGAGACCCTGGTAGATTTCACAATCTAAAGAGGGTGGGCCCAGGTCACTAGGTAGATGGGGGACTTTGAGGGAGATGGCATCAGTGACTGAGCGGTGGGGCATGCTTCACCCTGGCCTAGTATAGATTTCCGCAGTGCTTTGCTGTTAAGCTCAGTCTTAAAAATAAGACCCTTAAAACCAAAGCCCCATTAGCTCCTCGGCCTAAGCAGAGCTGTTTTAGTGATGATGACAGGCAGTTTGACCTGCTGCCCTGGGTCCATGTTTCCCCTGATTGGTTAATCGCTCTCACGCCCCCCAGAAGTGGCTGCATTTCAGAGGTGCTGATACACTTTTCAGAGCAGAGAATGCATCTCGGGTGAAAGGCACTGTGTACCATACGTGTAAGATGGTTCTAGACTATTCAGAGCAGGATGGTCTTGTGGGCTGGGACTCGGGAGAGGTGAGTCCAATCTGTGTGACCTTGAGCAAGTCATTTAATTTCTCTGTGCCTCACTTCCCCCTCCCCCTTCTGTAAAATTAAGGTAATAATATTTCCTTTCTCCCATCCTTTGTCTTGTCTATTTCGACGCTAAGCTATTTGGGGTGGAGGCTCTCACTACAGTAGAACTTCAGAGTTACGAACACCTCAGGAATGGAGGTTGTTCGTAACTCTGAACAAAACGTTCTGGTTGTTTTTTCCAGTTTACAACTGAACATTGACTTAATACAGCTTTGGAACTTTACTATGCAGAAGAAAAATGCTGCTTTTAACCATCTTAATTTAATTGAAACAAGTACAGCAACGGTTTCCTTACCTTGTCAAATCTTCTTTTTTTTTAACCTTCCCTTTATTTTTAGTAGCTTCTATTTAACCCAGTACTGTACTGTATATGCTTTTTTTGGTCTCTGCTGCTGCCTGATTGGGTCCTTCCGGTTCCAAATGAGGTGTGTGGTTGACCAGTTTGTAACTCTGGTGGTCATAACTCTGAGGTTCTGCTGTATCAGGGCCGGCTCCAGGCACCAGTGAAGGAAGCAGGTGCCTGGGGTGGCCAATAGAAAGGGGCGGCAGTCCGTCCGTTATTGGGGCAGCACGTCCGGGTCTTCGGGGGGTCTTGGTGCTCCTGTAATACAAACATTTATAACTGGAGAAAATGCGAGACATTTACGGGCCTGTGAAACTGGCTAGTTATCAGGACGTTCCAGAGGCAAGCCGCATTGATTAGGAAACAGACAACTGCTTTATGGGGGACACCTCCCCTTGTCCCAGGTCGCAAAGAGGATGGGTATCACGTGTCTGGGGAGTTTTTTATAGGTACTCAGCTCTGTCCCTTATTGGCTTGGATTGATGGTGCTGGAGCATGAAATGGCAGGTGCGTGTGATTTAGAGAAGGGGAGATGAACGAGGAACTAAGGACAGGCTGCTCTGCTCCTCCTAAAGCCCGGCATAAACCCAAGGAGAATGCAGAGGTGACCTCTGTGGCGTTTCCTCCATTGCTGGCCCGGCTGCCAAGCACTGCTGGTTAACCTGACACTCGGGTCCCTGCTGCTGTGGAGGCGAGAGGCTCTCCCTGTACCCGTTGCTGTACCCCAGAAACCCTTCTTAACTGGCAGCCTGTATTATGCCCCAGCATTAGGGCAAACAGTGCAGCCCACTGATCTCACCCAGAGTTTCCTCCACCAGGGAGTCGTTACTCCCCACTTTCTATCCCCCGCCCTCTCAAATTCCCTTCCCAACTCACTGAGATGAGTAACTTAATCGGTACGTGCCTTGAACATCCAAATGTCTCCCACTGCTGCCGTTAGCCAGAGGGATGCGCTGGAGAGGATGAGGCCTAGCGGCCTGAGCACAGGCAGAGGAGTCAGGTGTTCCCGAATTTTAATGCTGGCTCTGCCCCGACTCAGTGAGTGGCCTGGGGCAAATCGTCCATTGTCTCCTTCCCTACGGCTAACGACACAGCCCTGCTCTAAGCACTAGGCAGCATTTCCCCTGACTGGCTCTGCTGGGACTGCTCTCGGCGGGGCCCAGGGGAGGAGATATCTCCTGAGTCCAACTCGTCTGGTAACTGCTGGGAGGAGAGGGGAAAGCACCTTCCATGAGCACAGCTGGGCCATCGCAGTGCAGACACATTCAGGGCTTAGAGGAGCCTGTGTGGGGTTTCTGTGTTACGCATCCAGCCGAGAGTGAGGCTGAATCCCCGATGGAATTAACAAAACTGGCCGTTGTCAGGATGAACGGAATCTAAACATCAGTCTGATGATCAGTGGCTAGAAGCATACGCCAGGAATTAAAAACTCTGTGCCGAATGGGCTTGGGGCTAACGTGTGAGTGTTGCTGGGCCTGACTCTTCTCTCCACGGACTTCCATGAGGTTACACCTGATTCATACCAGGGATGGATGAGGAAACTGCTGTGTGTTTATAGCCCAGCTCATTTGTTTAGGATTAACTCCTCCAGGTGAGGGCCCCAGGCCCAGAATGAGCTGTCTCCAGCTAAAGTTCAGGGAACCCCGGTAACCTGGAGTCACATCCAAGCACACAGACGTGTGTGGTGGTGAGGAGTCCAGTCAGATCACTCCACATCCACTCCCCCCATCTTAAAGGTTCCCCCTTGGGCTGCCACTTTCACTGCAGCCAAGGAGGGCAGGACACCTGTGTTGTCCAGAGGCGGTTCCTTGGAAGCAACCCTCCAGCTTGGAAGTGTCAGGAGCTGCACACCAGCAACCAGGGGCAGTGAATTAACTGATTCACACACAATGCTACACATCCACATATGTCCGTAGGTGGTGGTCTTTCTATCAACTGTCTGCACAGATGCCACATATTAGAGAGAGCAACAAGAGGGATGAGCATCCATCCTCCAGGCCTGCCTGCCCTCCCATTGGCCTGGGTCATGCAGCAGGCCTGACTGGATGATCATAATGGTCCCTTCTGGCCTGAGAGTCTTTGTCTCCCTGCCCAAGCGGTAGAGCGGGAAGCTCAGCATTGCCGCATGGGCTGTCGCCTGTCCCCTCGGGATGCTGGCTTGGTTTTAAGGGCTTCCAGGAAGCGATGGCCTTTCGGAATTACCCAGCGGAATGATGTGATGGCAGCAGAAGTGCCGATTCATCGGCTACTCGTGACACCCTTTGGATAAGTAGCGCCTCCCCAGAGCTCTGCGGCAGTAGCGTGCCAAGGTGCTCACAGCCCCGGGCTGGCTGTACTGCTGTGATGTTGGCAAGGGGGAATGAATACTGTGTGATATAAGCCAGCTGGTATCCCAAGCTCTACTTCCTTGTTTGGAGGTTTGTTTTAAATGTCACTGCTTCATTCCCCCCTGCCCCCCTCCCCACCCCGGCTTCTAATACTAACAATCGAGATGGACTGAAATGTGTCTTTTAAAGTGCTGGCCCAAGGGGGAGAGTGAGTGGCTGTGTCAGTGACTGCGCACCCGGCCTCCAGTGCTTTCCCCTTTAAATCTGGGGTTGCAAAGGGCTTTATGAACCCTAACAATCCCCCTCTGTGAGCAAGGGAAGCAGTCTTGCTATCGGTCCCACCGTCAGGAGAACCCAGTTCTTCTGCCTCCCAGCCCCCTGTGCTAGCTCTTACTCTAGAGGGCAGTCTGGTCAGGAATGGAAGCCAGGAGTCCTAACTCTCCGGCCACGCTCCTTTCCTAAAATTATACCGCTGGGCCTTTGCCTATGAAGAAACAATAGTGACTATGTGCGGGGAGGAATATAAGGCCACATTAGAACTGTCTGAAGATGAGCGACTGTGTAAAAAAAAAAAAAAGGGCAGCAGGGGGTGGGCCCAGTTTAATAAATCCTGTGCCATGACCAAGGTTAGCAGTAAACATCTGCTCAGTGTGTCTGCAATTTACTCTGTTGACAGAGGTCGGTCGGTCGGTCTGTCTGTCTAATCGCTCCCATCCCCGTAGCATGCTCCTTCCCTCGCTGAGCTGCAGATTTCTCCAGCGTGGGATAAGAATGATTCCCCAGGAGGGGTCAGGGTAGCCGAGTGTCTCTCCCTCAAGAAAACCCAGTACCCTCCGCTTTTCGCCTTCAGCCTGGCAAAGAGCTGCTTCCTTGTGCCCAAGTGGGTAGGGTCAGGCTGCAGCATAAATCTTCTTCTGTCTGCACCTGACGCATGAGTGTGTGTGTGTGGCAGTGTCTCTGCCCTTCACCTTTCTCTCCTTGGGGAACCGTGCTGGGGATCTTTATTTTTTTTCACTCCATGCTCGGCGTGCCTGCTGGCTGCTCCTGCACGCGAGGCTGCGAGCATCGTTCGCTTTGAATGATGAGCCGGGACTGGGCTAGAATAGACCCCGCTGCCTAGAGAGAACGAATGCCTCCCTCCCCCCTGCGTGTGCCCAGGAAGAAAGGGGAGAGAGAGAAGGAGCGGGAAGCAAATGCGACCAGCGCTGAACTCAAGGGAATCAGACAAGTTGAAGATAAGGATGGAAAGCTCATTAGATCACCCACTCCGTCTCCCTGCCAGTGCAGGATCATCCCCCACGGTACATTGCCTAGTGCAATAGAAGAGCCACTGGAGTGGCAGGAAGACTTACCTCTCTCCCACGGGATGGTTGTAGCCGGGGATCCCTGCTGAGCTCGGGAAGGGGACCTGTCACAATGCTAAAGTTCCGGGCAGACCGTCGGGTCAGGTAGGGCTCACCTGGTGATAACAGCAGGGCTGGCGGGGGGAGAGGAAGCAGGCCAGGAAGGCAGGCCTGGTTCGTTGCCTATGGGGGGCTTTGTGTGTGTCTGTGTGTCATGAAGTGGATGAGGGAACTTCAGCTTGGTCAGTGACTGCTGCATTGCAGTGCTTCGGGAGGAGATGCTTAACTCAGGAGTTTATAGAGCCGGGTCAGGCAAGGCAGCTGCCAGAAGAGGAATTATTTAAGGAGGTTCCGAGGAAGTAACTTTGCTCTGGAAGGGCCCTGGGAAGCTGGAGGAGTGGATGGTGGCTGGGATGGAAGAGGCAATTGAATGAGTGCCGGGAGGAGCTGCAGAAGCTGCTACTAAGGATGGAAGCTGGGGTGGTGGTTGAGAGGATAAAGAGAAACCTGCTGCTGGCTGGCAGAATGAATGAACCTCTGACCAAAAGCTGCAGGCAGGCTAAGAACCGCGTGGGTGAGACCCGTCCACGGACGCTAATTCCGGCAGCACCGGGAACGTCAGCTCTGCGAAGGGGTCCCTCCCGTAGCCCAGTTCCTGGGTGCAGAAACGCTTGCTCCAGCAGAAGGTGCTTCCCTTTGAAACGACATTCCCTGCAAGCTGGCGTGGGGCAGAGGGGAGGTTATCACCTGCCTATGTAATGCCACTGTGATCCTTGTAAAGTCACTGGCGTTTACGTGATTATTGTTAAAACCAGGTGCAACCCAGAGCAACCAAACCTCCACCCGCCCATCATTTCCAGTTAGAAAAGTAGCAGTAGGGAAGTGGGGTTATTTAGTGGTGTCAATTTCTTTGTTAAAGTCAGCTTCCTTATTTATAAAAACAATAATACAGCTGGTCCAGTTTGGAGAATGAGATTTTTTTCCCCCTCTTTCATCCGGGGCACATGCTAACGAAAGCCCTTTAAGCTACCCGAGGAGGGAAGAAAGCAACTGAAAGAGAAATAGTATTGGCCAAGGGTACTGGGGTTTGGGCAGTAATGGTGCTACGCAGGAAGCGCTCCTTTTAGCAGGATTCCTGCCAGCAAACATTTAATATCCTCTAACCCTGGCGTTATCCCAGACCTTCCGGTGAAACTTGCAAGGGGCTGGGTGGAGGGACGAGCGGCCGCGGTAGCTATTTTTCTTGTTCCAACTTTCACCGTTCTGCTGACTCTACGCAGAGTCTGGCTGTTTGCATGGTGATGTCATCGGTGGGCATTCAGTGCACAGTGGTCTGGTGCCTGGCGGTGCTGCATGTCAGTGTTCAGATGCAGTGATGGTGGGGGGCCACGTTATATGCAGATAGTTGTGTGCAGGTAGCCGGTGTCTTGCTAGGAGGATGGGGGCTGGAGGGGGCGTAATTTATATTGCAGCCATTCTCTGTTCCCTTGAAGAACATTGCAAACCGCCCTTGAACAGGATCAAGCAAAGCTGGTAGTGAACTTGTATTCGTGCCTTAACCTTGATTTCTAACTCACCAAAGTGAGGAGAGATCCAGGGTTGTAACACGGACTGCACCTGAAACCTGCTGATTCCTGGGGTTCTCCAACCTGGCAGTCAAGGGCCCGACTCAAAAGCCAGCAAAGTCCTGGAGGAAACTCCCCTTGACTTTAGTGAGCGGTGAATCAGGCCCACTAACTGAATGTGTAGAAGGTGGTTTTTCATCCTGTCTCTACTGGAATGAGGAGGAGCTTGTGGGCTGAGTCCTCCTCCGCTGCTTTGGACCTCCTGCAGCCATCCACACCTGGGTGCAGTATAAAATGCTGCTGTTCTCAATCAGTAGCAACTTGGAGTTTGTCCGCACATGGGAGTTGCACTGGAGTCAATGAAAGTGTGATGTTAAACTGGTGCAATTTTGTCTGTGAAGATTACTCATATTGGTTTAAATCTGGCTTATGCTGGTTTAGCTGATATAAAGTACAAGCTAAATCACTATAAACCAGGTTTAAACCAACTTGAGCGTCCATACGCAAAGTTGCCCTGATATATCTAAACAGATTTAGCTAAATGGGTACAACTTTGTATAGGCCAGGCTTTGTATTCACTGTACACAGGTGCAAATGGCTACAAAGGTATGAGGCAGCGAGGACTCAGACCCTGGTTGGCTCCATCCATACTAGGAAATTAGGGACCTATAACTCTTGACCAGTGGCAACTGTACTGGGCATTTAGGGTTAGACAGCAAATGGTAAAAACGCCTGAGTTCTGTCTACATTATGGTCCAACGGTTAGGGCACTAGCCTAGGATTTAGCCACTGCTCTGCCCCAGAATCCATGAGTGACCTTGGACAAGTCACTTAGTCTCACTCTGTGCCTCAGTTTCCCATCTGTACAATGGGGATGATAACCCTGCCCGACCTCCCAGGGGTGTAGTGAGGATGCATTACATTAAAGATTGTGAGGTGCGCGGATAGTACTGTAATGGGGAGGGGGGATACAATTATTTGTGTCCTACAGGAGAGGTAGGGTTCCTGGTCATGGCGCAGGCCCCCATTGTGCTGGGCGCTGTACAAACACAGAACAAAGAGACGTCTCTGCCCCAAAGAGCATACAGTCTAAATACCGTAGCTAGATAGATTACTACCACCCTTGGAGCTGCACCACTGGTGGCTGGTTTTCCTCGCAAAGCCAAGGCCCCTGGCACTACTGCTGTCTGCATTTTGATAACGTAACAGGGCAATTAGCCAGTGTAACGCGTTTTCAGCAGTGTACTAGTGGTTTGGGGGCTTTGCCGAAATCCCCAGAAACCGCCGGGTTTTCTGCTCCTTAATTTGTTGACTTTGGGTTTTGCTCACGTAACCGCAGTTGGCAGTGGTCGCGTTTTCCCTTTGCAAATGCTTTACTTTAAATTAAAGGCTGGATTTTCTTACCCACTGAAAGCAATTTCTGAACAGGCCCACAATCAAATCAGTCCTCTGGCCTGCAGGAACCGAGGAGCAGAGCTGGGGCCGCGCCGGAATGCTGGGGCTGCTGGCAAGCCAGCCCCACCCAGAACCGCTGATCTTGAATGTTGCAACGTTTTAGGGGTGTTCGGAACTGAATACAATTCTGAAACCTGCACCGTTTTTATACTGATATCATTGTCTGTGGGATGGGGCGGTTTACCGAAATAGCTGTACCAGTTCAACCCATAATGTGGACACAGTTATACCAGTAAAAAGGTTCCTTGTATCAGTATAATTTATTCCCCTTCCTGTACAGGAATAAGCTCTAAACTTTTATAGCAGTGTAACTGATTGTACTACAGAGGTTAGATTGTTTTAACGACACCGGTATAGTTAATCTGGTACATCTTTTGTGGTTTAATTCAGGACTCAATCCAACCACCATTAAAGTCAGTGAAAGACTTCCAATGATTCTGAGAGTTGGATCAGGCCATTGGTTTCCTTGGGGCTGCTTAAGGCACAAGGTTTTACTCCCATGCATGGCAGAATCAAGCTCTCAGTGACGCAATTCCATCTCTTATTATAAACAGTCTTCCCACGTGCAGTCTAATCTCACTCATTTGCACTTAGTAGGGCTGCAGGGCCATTACTATTGTGAATGACTCTTTTTCCGAACGAAGGGGTAAGTGAAAAAACAGCAGGCCCAGTGGAGTTACACCAGCGTTGAGTTTTCCCCACTTAAAAACAGCATGTCGGAGAACATGACCACGCTAATTTAGTTGGACAGCAGTAATTTCATTTTATGTTAATATCTCATCATGTCACAGTCGATGTTCTGTGATATGTCCTGGAAAGCTAATGAGGTCTCAGCTTTGCTGGGAAGTGCAGATGAAATTTGTTGCACAGATTATGCAGTGTGTGGATTAGCGAAGGGAGATTCTGCTGCAATTTGCCGTTCATTAAGTGTTGCAAATCCATCAGCTTTCGAAAGGGGCTCTTCATGCCCTGTTGTGGCTACCAGGCTGTTGGATGAAGTCCTGTGGCTTCTGCTTCTTTGGAGCCCTCTGCCGGCATTCGCACATGATCTGGGGTTCTACCTCCACTCAGATCCTTCGTAAAAGAGCAGCTCTGTTCTTAACGTCTGTGAGCGCGTGTAGAAGGGGGACAAAGGTGAACAGATGTTTGCTCTGGTTTTATTGTGTCCGTTTTCTGCCCTAGTTGCAAGCTAGCATCTCATCTGCTTCCTCCAAGCCAAAGCCAGTAGCCACAGCCCGCTCCTTTAAATCCCACTTGCAGAGATCCCTCATGGGATTCGGAATGCTGCCATACCTGGGAAGATTGTGGCTATTGTCTGGGATGGGGAAATTCAATTTGTTCCTGCAAGTGTGAGTGCCAATCACTGGCAGAGAACGTTCTCTCCTGGTCAGTCTCAGACAAAACGTGAGGCAGAGAGCCTTGTCTCTGTAGTGAAGCCCTATGCTCAGGGCTCTGAGCTAGAGACAATGGGCCCAGTTCTGCTCTGCTGCACCCAGGTGACCCTGTGGAAATCAGAGAGGTTGGGAGCAAGCTATGGGCCTGTGCATCCAGTAGCCAGTGGTCCCAGGGACTGGGTTTGACAACAATTAGTTGGGAGCTGGAGTAGTCTAGTGGTTAGAGCAGAGGACAAGGAGCCGACTCCTGGATTTTATTCCCAGTTGCTGCAGAATGACTGTGGATTTAGTGCAGATGCTGATACCCTCGCTCACCTTCAGTAACGCCGTACTCCACATGTGGTCTGAGTCGTTCCAATGGAAGCGCTCAAGGAGGAAAGTCCTGTTCTGTGTGAGGGTGTCTGGATCTGACCCTTGCAGCCTGAGTGCAAATGAATCCAGATAAAGTCGGTAGGAGCTGCAGCAGCTCAGTCCCTCCGAAAATCAATCCCTTTAACCTCTCTGTGCCCCCATTTCTTGATTGTAAAACAGGACGACTAATACCAGCCCATCTCTGTAAGGGGCTTTGAGATCCAGGTCTGAAAAGTGCTGTGTGATAACAAGGTAGGGTGATTGCTATGGGTACTGACTGCTACTCCGATAATGAGGATCTGGAGCCGGTAAAGGACCACGGTAAAGCCAGGTCTTTCCAGGGGCTGACTGGCGATATGAAATCCATATCCGTGTGGCTTTGGGCGTGTCACTCGTACTTTATTTACTAGCGCCTGCGTAACCCCGTCCATGCTGCATTATGTACGTCGGTGCTTTGTAATAATGTACACCAATGGGCTTGCTGCTTCTTTGTCTGTTAGAACATGTGGTTGCGTCACACAGCAAAATTAATAGGGAGGAAAGCCCCTGAAGACTGAGATTTAATAGGCTGTTATGACAGGTGACTGCCATTGGGGGCTATTCATTAGCCCGGTCTATTGACACCTCTGAAAGCTTCTCTTCCAATACATGCCGCTCATCCAAATGGATGCTCCACAGGAAACGGCCTGTGGAATTCAAGCATGTACTAGGTGGTAGTGAAGGGGCTAATGCTAGTCTGGTTTTGTGTGCCGGGTCTGTGCAAATGTGGCATAAATGCTTCCATCCATCTGGACGTGTATCTGGGGAAGTGGAAGTGCTGTGAATACTGGCCTGAGGAGGATCTGCCTTTGTGGCATCATTGCTCAGTGGCAAGAGGAGACGGAGAGCATTGTGCATGGATGAACTCCGTCTACCGGCACCATATGTCGGCCAGGCTTAATGGCAGCTGCTAGATGGGCTCTGCCATGTGTGTTCATCTTCACACTCTGCTCTGACCTTGTCTCTCTTCAGCCCCGGAGATGCTCCAGCTGGTTTGCCAAGCCTCCTGCGTACAATCCCACCTGGTCTTAAAGTAGTAGTCGCCTCTTATTGGCATACACCTAGGGCGGAGTTGAAATTACAACCACAAAGCCCAAGAATTTAGGGCTGAAATGGGAGCGTGATTGGGACCACCACGGCTTGTGTTCTGTCCAGCTTGTGGGGCAGACAGTTTCTTCTGTCCCCAATACATAGCTGGGCTGGTCTATACGCAGAAAGGTGGGAGGGGGCAGTTATAACTGAATCACAAAACCCTCCTGCTTCCCCCACACACTCAACCCACCAGTGTTTCAGGTTCCTGCCTCTCCTAGACATGAATTAATTTTACAAATCCCTAAAACATACTGAGGTTCTCGCCACCTCAAACTACCCAAGGTTCACTCATTCTTAGTTATGAAAACAGCTGGACAAGAAGAGACCAGTTGCTTACCTCGGCTGGCATCCCATCTCCAGCAGTGGACAGTGCAGGAAGTTTCAGGGGTATGTATACAAGGTCACCCCCTCAAAATGTACCTATTGGCACAATGCTAAACCATACTCTATGGTAGATGAGGAGAATCCTTCCTGACCCCATCTGGTGATAAACATATGCCCTGAAGCATGTGGCTTGATAAACCCTGATCATTTTTACTAATGTAGAGTCACTGCAAATGTTGTTTCCGCCCTTAGTGAGTTGAAATTCATTCATGAGCTATGTCAGAAAGAAGCCGAAGGCTGGGCACAGTCAAGCCTTCCGTTATTTGCCTCCATAATATCCTGCAGCAACAACTTTCAGCACTTTGAACTGGTACACAAAGCAAAAGAAGAGCCGGGATGGAGCACGCCGCTCTGTTCACTCCAAAGCCGTTTAATTCCGCCAAACTCTCCTCTGTTTTCCAGCCACAATGAAAGACGGAACACGTTTCTGCACCCTGTGACTGGACACATCCCAGAAGAAAACGCAAGATTTGACTTACGTTTACAGAAGTAGGTTTGTTTTAGAATGCTGCCGTGTGTGTGTGTGTGTGTGTGTACATAATGATTGAAGTGAAGGAACCAGAGGGGAAAAGAACTAATAATACCAAGGAAATATTGAGAGCAAAGACCATTGCAGGGGATCTACAGGCCAGGGAACAGTATGGCTTTGCTGTGAGACGAGGGGCAGCCTTGCTTTGCTATGTATGTATGACACGTCTGTGTGTTTGCAGTGTGGGCCTCATCCGTGGAAGTCAGCCCTGTGCATAGGGGTGAGCACCATAAGTGTATCAGTGTGTCATACGTCTGGGCCGTTATTCCTCAGCTGTCCTGGCAGAGATCCGCAATAAGCTTTTTTCTCTCCTTTCCCCCTCTCTTTCGATGGCAGCTCTACAGTGGACATGTCCAGCAAAGCAGGTGGGAAGCGACCGGCGACCATCAGCAGCGAATCATCCAACCACACCATGGTGTCAGAGATGCCTCAGGAGCGACCAAATGGCCGGGTATGTTCATGGAGCACTGGACACTGGCCTGGGACCCTAGGAGACCTGGAATCTATTCCCAACCGTGCCCCTAGCCAGCTGGATCTAAGCTGCCCCTTATACCTAATGTTCTCATTGCCTCTGGACATCTGAAAGGGCCCTTCTTCTTGTTGAATGGGCTGGGGGTAGCCAAGCACACCTGCCCTGGCGATGCCTGCTGGTAAGTAGATGTATTTAGCCTGTTGGAGTCGCTGTGGGGCACAAAAGCATTCAGGGACGAAGATGGGTGTTTAGGCACTGGACTGGCATTCAGGAGATCTAGGTTCATTTCTCAGCTCTGCCACAGACCCCCTGCTCTCAGCCAAGTGGCTTCCCCGCTCTGTGCCTCAGTTTCCCCCTCTGTAAAATGGGGCCAATCATACTGACCCGTCTTTGTGAGGTTCTTTGAGATGTGGGAATGAAAAATCCGGCATAGCAGTGAGGCGATTATCACGCCCCTTCCACACTAAGGGGAAGTAGCTGGCTGGGATCAGAGCATCAGCAAAGCGAAGGCAGCGATTAGGATCCACCCCTGTTTTGCGGTAGGGAAAAGATAGGCCGAGCTGGTTGCAAGGAGGAAGCAATGGCGAGCCTTGGACAAGTAGCTACCCTGTTTCCCCGAAAATAAGACATCCTCCGAAAATAAGGCCTACTTACAGTTTTGCCTCTCGTTGTAATATAAGGCATCCCCCCGATAATAAGACCTCCCCGATAATAAGGCATCCACCGATAATAAGGCATTTTTCATTTCTGAAAAATAAGACATCCCCTGAAAATAAGACCTAGCGCATCTTTGGGAGCAAAAATTAATATAAGACACTGTCTTATTTTCGGGGAAACAGGGTAAATGGCTGAGATTTCCCAAGAGTGATGTGATAGGAGTGCTGGCGGTAAGATGCAGCTCTCCCTTGCCCGCCAGATGGCAGCATTGCAAGGCATCCCTCAGCCGCATGCTCCGTGAGCTGCATGGCTGGGTCTGACTATTCCCCGTGGGTTTGCCGGGAAAGCAAACGCCCCCAACAGCTGTTGCCGCCACCCCTGGGAGAGGCTGTTCTAAAGCCGGAGCGTTCTGAGAGCCTCCTCTCTCCTTCTCCAAAGGCCTCGCGCCCTTCCCGGAAGGGGATCGCCTTCGGGAAGCGCTCCAACTCCATGAAGCGGAATCCCAACGCCGCGGTGACCAAAAGCGGCTGGCTCTTCAAACAGGTAACGTCCCCCTTGTGCCGCGGTGGGGAGCATTCCCCCGCCTGAGCCATGCATCTCGCAGTGCCACCTCCCTCTGTCAGCCAACACCTGGGCATCAGCAGGGACCGAGGGATGATGTGGTGCCCCATGCCGCACTAGGGCTGGTGTGGGACTGCATGGGGCGTGGCTCTTGGGTGCCCATTCCACGCACCTGCCAGACTTCCCCCGCCCCACCCTCTATCTGTCCCAACCTAGCTCCAGTGCATCTGGCTATGACAGCAGGGAGAGCTGCTGCTGGGTGCCTGCCCCATCTGGCCTGCACCTCTCCCCAGTCACTCCCTCCCGCGATGGCTCCTGCAAGCCAGCACGGCTCAGTGCCACCCTGTGCCCTCTCCTCAATGGAGCCCACCCTGGGCTCTCCCTGTGATGCACGAGATGCTGCGGCTTCCCCCACTCGCTTTCCCCCACTTTTCCCCCTCTCCGCTTTACAAGCAGCGATGGGTCTGGGGCACCCTCTCACTCATGCCTCTCTTGCAGGCCAGCTCTGGCGTGAAGCAGTGGAATAAGCGCTGGTTCGTGCTGGTGGATCGCTGCCTCTTCTATTACAAAGGTAGGTGGTGGGGCCGAGGACTAAAGAGCCGTCCCATGGGCCCAGTCCTGATTGGGGAGGGATCCGGCAGCTCCTGGTGCACTTACAGCCCCAAAGCCAGGTGACCAGGGGTCAATCTGGGCAACTGGGGTCGGATCTGAGTCCAGTGCCGGTGAAGAAACCCAGTTTGTTGTTTGAGGCAGAGCAAATCCCGCCCAGCAGGTGGCTGCAGGGAGATGGGTGTGGCCAGTCAGAGGAGGACTTAAAACCCACCTCTTCGAAGGGAAGGGTTTGCTGTTACGAGTTGCTGAGGGATCCCCATGAGGTGCCGAGCACCTTCCCCCTCAATGGGAGCCACGTACGCTCAGCACCTTGCAGGACAGGGCTCCGAGAGAGATAGTACAAGGTGCTCCCAGGGGGGAATGCTGTGGAAGGTAGCTCCATCCATGCATCCTTCGGTTTTTCTGTAGCCTCTTCTCTTACAGTATCCAAGGTGGGGGGACGGTTGCATGGCCCTCTGGTTAAACACTGTGAAAGGGATCGTGCTTGGTACAAATTCAGCAGCTCCCTGCTGGCTCAGCTGTTCCCTTACTCACCTGGCCCAGATGAGACCAGAAGCTAGCCCTGCCTCTCTCCGTGGGGAGCTGTGGGTCTGTATACCAGAGGCGCTGCTCTTGGCATGCCCCGGATCTGAATGCTCCAACTCCAGCTTCCCTGTGTTAATGATTAACATCAGCAAACAAACCTGTCACCCTTTTGCCTGGACCTCCTAGGGCCAAGTTGGCTTTTCGAGCAGCTGTTATCAATGGTGCCAAGAAACAGAGGGCATGAGGGGGGCACTGGCACCATACAGCTGCTCGAGGTCCGTGGGAAACAGCTGCCCCATGCCATAAAGGAGTGACGGAAGCCAGTCCTGAATTCAGATGCCAAATCAGTCCCCAACCTTATCCGGGCTGGAGCACTCCTCGGTATGGAGATTCACCCCTTCACACACCCCACACCTTTTGCAACCTCCGCTTTCCAGCAGGCCGCTGGCTCGGCCTAATCCCTGGCAGCAGGTCTGGAGGGCGGGCATGAATAATTAACCAGCCTGTATTGTGAGCTGTGAGTGATAGGTTTTTGCGGGGGCGGGGGGGAGCGGGAGAAGAGAACAACAGATGGGCAGATGCGACAGGGAGGGAGCCGGCTTCCACAGGTAGGCTGGCTCCGGTCCCTGGGCTGTGGTCGCTCTTAGGAGCCCAGCTCCCATTTCAGCAGAAGAGAGGAGGGATGCGTTCCTAGCCCGAGGAGCCTCGTCCACTTCCCCCTCTCCTCGTGCTGCTGCTTTAAAGGGGAGACGGGTCTTGCCAACCACCTGGCATCTCCAAACTGGCCTAAGGAGGGGAACTCCCCCCTCCTTATCTAACGCCCATTTCTTCCCCCTGGGTCAATGCAGATGAGAAGGAGGACAGCATCTTGGGCAGCATCCCGCTTCTCAGCTTCCGGGTGGCAGCCATCCAGCCATCGGACAACATCAGCAGGAAACACACCTTTAAGGTCAGTGTGTGGCCGTGACGGCATCTCGGGGGCAGCGTCGTGCTCCCAGCCATTGGCCCGGTTCCCGGAGGCCACGAATGGAGCCGCGGTTTGTCGCGCGACCCTCCCGTCCAAGAATCTCGCTGCCTGGTAGGGCCTGACGTAGGCTGTTGGGTAACAGCAGCGCTCAGAGGTCTCTTGGCTTGTGCTCTCCACTTCCTGTGGTGACCTGTGCTTGGGGGAGGTGTGAGCTGCTGTGGACGGTCGCTAAAGACAGGCACATACCTGAAGGGGAAGAATGGGCATTAGTGACCTGGTTGCCTGCTGCAAACTGGAGTCCTTGACACAGCACTAGGGGTAGAGAGAGAACTGCCGCTGTGTCCTCTCACCGTGCTCAGAACAGGATTAACGAGTCCAGGTCTTTTAGCCTTCTAGGGTGTGACCCAGCCCTGCCACTTTTGTCACTGGCCACACCTGCGCCAAGCAGGGGGGCATATGGCACCCCCACTCTGAGCCGCCTGCTTTGCTCAGATGTGAAGAGGACCACATGAGAGGTAAAACAGGGGAATCGGGTCTCTGGGTTTCCAGTCCAATAACGTTTAGCCAGAATGCAAAGACCAGACCCAGACCAAAGCGCCCCGTGACTTGGGGAGGGAGCTCAGATTGTAGGAGGAATCCTGCTGCTTGTTCCCCCTCTGAAGCTGTCCCTCTGTCTGTAAGAAAGATGGGTGGAGGAGCTGGCTTGCAGATCCAGACTGAGTTAGAGCCTGTGTGATGGCGAGTGTCTTCAGCTCCTATTGACTTCAGCGGGAGTTGAGGGTGCTTAGCAGTCTTGATGCTAATACGGGGTGAAATTGACCCCTGTGCAGAAAGCAAGCACAATAATACCACCACCAAGTGCTTTACACCCATAACTCTCAAGTACTTTTTGAAGGAGGTCAGGATCGTTACTGCTGTTGTACAGATGAGGAAACTGAGGCACACATAAGGCAAGTGACTTGCCCAAGGTCATCCAGCAGGCCAGTGGCAGAGCCAAGAATAGAACCCAGATCTCCCGATGCCCAGTCCAGTGCTCTAGTCACTAGGCCACGCTGCCTCTAACTGGAAGCTGTGTGTGTGTCAACCCCATAGGTTTAAGTGTGTTACCCTGCTGCACAAGCGTGAATTGCTCCTAGCCAGCGGTGATCAAAGCATGCTAGTAACCCAATGCCAAGGAGGGGCTTCTCCTTCTCAGCTGACAGCTGTGTGAGGGTTTTCGCAAGCCGTCTACTCAGCCATTCCCCCGTTTTGAGTTACTCTCCCTTGTTAATAAAAACAACAAACGTACGTAAGCCAGCGTTGCTATAGAATCGCACCTCCGGCAGTGCTAGAATTAGACTGCGTTCAAGCCCAGATGTGCAGGAGGGCTTCCCCCATCTCTCTTTTAAACTAGTTTAGACTAGTGTTCACACTCTCACTCTCTCTCTCTCTCTCACACGCACACACACAAACTCACTCTCACATACACACACAGGCAATATATTGTAATTGTTTAGCACGTAATTAGTTTCTACTTGTCAAACTTCTGTGCTGAGGGGAGCGGCTGCAATGGAGCAGGGACTGAAGCTGTGAAACTCCTGCTGAGCTGTGGGCAAAAGGAGCCGTTTGGTTTTATCCTCCCAAGAGCAGTTAGTGTTACACATACATGCACACTCAGACACGCACAAGCACCGTTGTACACACGGTAGTCCATGCTCACAACTCACCTAGACTTAATAATCTGTCCATTCACGTATGCAAATTGAAATGTGCATCCAAACCATGGGCCAAACACACACTCAAAGACTTAATTGTTTTTCACACTTGTACATATGCATATTCCCACTTGCACTAGCACACAGGCCGAACACACCTTGCGTGCAATCACACAGGTGCACATGAACACACACACAAACATACTCCCACATACAAACACCCACTCACTTGCACCCGTTTATGCTCAACTCTCGCTCAAAGAAAACCCAGCTCGCCCACCGATGCACACAGATGTACACACGGAAACAAAAATCCACAAGTCACAAAACCACACTCCTATGCCGAATGCTTGCACACAGACACTGCCTTGATTCTCTCCAGCTGGGGACAGAGCTGCAGAGACACACACAGAGCCTGGATTCTCTGCAGCTGGGGGCAGCGTTACACACGCAACCTTGATTCTCTCCAGCCTGGGGCCGTGCTACACGCACCGCTCTATTTTGTTTTTATTCTGAGGCATTTTTGGGTGCTCGTCACTAGAATATTATTTGCACATTCATTCCTGCTCCAAACCTTATATTGCAACATTCAGCAGAGGGCGAAAGGTCTGCTCCGCCCTCCAGAGGCTCCCTGTCCTATTAATGGCAATAAAACAAGAGAGCAAGGGAAAGAACCTTCAAGAACTGGCAAGTCCTGGGAACATTTGGGTCATTAATAAAGCATGGATCCGGCCTCCTGAACTCACTGCCAGTCGGGTTAACCCCTTCAGGCCCGTATGGGGAACAGCGGTTAGAGAGAATGCGGCTCTGACCCAATGTCAGCCAAAGGGAGAATGAGAGATTTAAGGCTTTCTCGTGTTTTATTAGTCTCCTCAGCCGCCTCTGTCCTGACCCAGGCCAGGGTTTGGGGGAGGTCAGAGAAGCACGTAGCAGCTGGTTTGTGCCCTCACTTACTCTGTGCAGTCCCTTCGGCTTCTGTGGAGCTCCAATGGCTGGAAGGTGTCACTTGGGCGAAGCACATGCTAAATCCCATTGACTCCAATAGGACTCAAGCATGTGCATAGATCAGGGATTGGCAACCTTTGGCACGTGGCCCGTCAGGGTAAGCCCCCTGGCAGGCCGGGCCGGTTTGTTTACTTGCCGCATCCGCAGGGCCGCCCAGAGGGGGGGGGGGGAAAGTGGGGCAATTTACCCCAGATCCCGCAGGGGCCCCCACGAGAGTTTTCAGGCCCCCCCCCCCAAGATTTTTTGGCAGCAATTTGGCGGCGGGTCCTTCACTCGTTCCAGGACCCGCCGCCGAAGACCCCAGGCCCCCTGAATCCTCTGGGCAGCACTGCGCATCTGCAGTTTTGGTAGGGTTACCATATTTCAACAATCAAAAAAGAGGACGGGAGGAGCCCCGCCCTAGCCCTGCCCCTGTCCTAGCCCCGCCCCCATCCTGTCCTAGCCCCGCCCCTGCCCCTTCCACTCCCTCCCACTTCCTGCCCCCTCAGAATCCCCAACCCTCCCCCCCACTCCTTGTCCCCTGACTGCCCCCCAGGACTCCACCCCCTCCCTAAGCCTCCCTGCCTCTTGTCCCCTGACTGCCTCCTCCTGAGACCTTCCCCACATCCTAACTGGCCCCCTAGGATCCTACCCCCTACCTGTCCCCTGACTGCCCCAACCCTTATCCACACCCACATCCCCTGACAGCCCCCCCCCCCCCCCCCCCCCCCCCCCCCCCCCCCCCCCCCCCCCCCCCCCCCCCCCCCCCCCCCCCCCCCCCCCCCCCCCCACCCCCCCCCCCCCCCCCCCCCCCCCC